>NC_137042.1:29659278-29726778 GCF_032717465.1 Coenobita brevimanus
CGAAGCTGTAGCAAGACATCAACAAAAGAATTTTCTACTATACTCTTTTCACTCTAACATGTCATAAAAATTTGTCATCTCTCTATCCTGGCCCAGATTCAGAAAGCTATACTCTTTTCATTCTAACCTGGCCTAAAAATACAATCTCTTTACCTTGAACGAGAAGCTGTAGTACGAGATAAACACTAGAAGATGATGCTAGTCACGAAGATTTGCTGTGGGAAGGATGCAGTGCCGCAGTGGTGAATGATAAGAGATCAGCATGAGTACAGGATGCTAGTCACAAAGAATTGCTATGGAAATAATGTAGAGCCGTAGCATTATCACACAGGTACGCGAAAGTGCAAAGTTTCACAAAATCTACTACTACTACTGCTGCTACTACTACTATTACTACTACCACTACTAGTATTACCACCTCTCCAGTACAAAAAGTGTCCCTCCAAATTCATAAAACCGCCTGGGGAATGAAAAATAAACACTAAAAAGACGTCACTGGATTGAAAGGATTGAGGGCTTGGTTCTAACACCCCCCCTCCCTCGTCTGCACTTTCTCAGTTGACGACCAGACCTGGGCTGCTGCGCACAGTACAAGGTTGCTCTCTACACACCACAGCTTAGGACAATAGCACACCACTACACACTACACCTAGCCACACCACAGCAAACTTCGCCACACCACACCAAACCTCGTCACATCACACTATACCAATCCACGTTACACCACACCATATCACACCACACCATACCTCGCCTCATCACACCATACCACACCACACCATAACTCGCCACACCACACCATACTGGAGATCCTACAGACCCTGCGCCACACCACACCACACCTTACCACACCAAACAGTACCTCACCACATCACACCACACTTCGCTCCTCTAGTGTGACTCTGGGATGCAGTGTGAGGGGGGGAGCAGTGAAGAGTAGTGTGAGGGAGGGGTATGAATGAAGGATGTAATGAATTTTTATTGTAGAAGTGTGGTTCAGTGATGTGTGCGTGTGTGGCGTAGTGAAGTGTGAGCGTGTAGTTTAGTGAAGTGTAGGAGTGTGTGGTTCAGTGAAGTGTGCGTGAGTGGCGTAAAGTGTAAGCGTGTAGTTTAGTGAAGTGTAGGAGTGTGTGGTTCAGTGAAGTGTGCGTGTGTGGCGTAAAGTGTAAGCGTGTAGTTTAGTGAAGTGTAGGAGTGTGTGGTTTAGTGAAATGTGAGTGTGTGGCTTAGTGAAGTGTAGGTGTGTCATTCAGTGTATGTGTAGTTCAGTAACGTGTGAGCAAATGTGTCCTAGCGAAGTGTGGCCTAGTGGAGTGTAAAAATGGTTTAGTGGAAGGTACGTGTGAGGCGAAGTGTGAAATGCGGTTTATGGATGTAAGAGTGCAGCACAGTAAAGTGGGATGTGCGACATACTGAAAGAAGTGTGACTGAATGAAGTATATGAATTGATAAAGTGTGAGTGTAGTATAGGGAAGTGTGAGGTGAGATTTACTGAAGATTAAGTGTGATTCAGACAAGAGTGCAGATTGTGGAAGTGTGAGAGCAAGATTCAAGTATGTCGTGCAGTTTACTGATATGCAAGATCCTTTTAGAAGTGTGAATGTGTGAATGTAAAAGGGTGAAGAATATGCTTTATTTAAGTGTCGGGGCTTTGTAATGTACGACATTTTTATGGAAGTGTGAATAAAAGTGAAGTGTAAAAGTAGAGGAGTGAAGTGTGAAAACTGGATTGAAATGTGATGTGTTTTAGTGAAGTGTACATACGGGTTACTGAAGTGTGTGTGTGTGCGACAGGTGCTGAAGGCTACTCGAAGCAATGATCACGGAGACGCTACTGCTACTGTTGCTGCTGGGGCTACTGGGGCTGGTGCTGAACAGGAGGCCCAAGGGACTACCCCCAGGTGAGGCTACGTGTGGTGGAGTAGCGTGAAATGTAGGCTATTAGGACAGAGTGCGTGAGATCAGACAAAAAGTGGGAGGGAGATCAAGGGTGGAGTGTGCCGGGAGTTAAGTATGTGATCAGTGTGAAGGGTGTGGGAGGTGATGGCAATGTGGATTATTAAAACAATCGATCAAGGAGAATTTAGGGAGATCAGAGTAAACTGTGGGATAGTGGGTGACAAGTGTGTGGGTGGAGAGAGTAGTGGTGCGCGGGAAATTAGATCAAAGTAGATCAGAGTGGGGCGTGGGAGGTCGAAGTAGAGTGTGAAAGAGCAGGGCAGTGTGTGGGAGGTCAGGGTAGAGTTTGGGAAATCAAAATAAGGCTAGTGAAAAGTGTGAAAGCTCTCCATTTCCTCTCTGACTGCTTGAACTACGAAACTAAGATGAAAACAGAAGTGCCCATGTAACTAACGTATCTATCTATCTATCTACTGCCAGACGCCATAATCCCGTAAGGGGTGGCCATTTGACTTTGAGTTATTGTTTTACGGGGAGGGGCATTAATCCTCCACCAACCCACTTGCTGACACGTACGGAGCACGTATGGTTTGGTTATATGGTTACCACCCAGCGTTGTAAATGGTTTCTTGGGTTACAGGAAACATGGAACGGAAATACGCTCACTTCCTTCGTATTTATACCTTTTTCCTCTTTTACACGTCAGCCAGTCACACTCCCCGCTTATCTTTCTTTCTTTACACAGGGGAATGGGGGTGGCCGGTGCTGGGAAAATGGCCGGACAGCGCAGACACCATCGAAAACCAGGCCGTAAAGTACAAGAAGAAATATGGCGATATCTTCACGTAAGTTGATTTAGTGTGCTATTTCCACGTTATCAACCCTTATATTTATCTTTTACATTTCCCATTTCCTTCTCGTACTCCGGGACGGCTCAGTCAATGTTATAAATGTCTAACAAGCATCATTACATCACTTCCTACTCTCAGTGAGGGAAAGAAAAAGATATTGATGGGTAGTTTGGATAATATATCGCTAAGGTGGAGATGCTTATCTATACAGATTCTTATCTATCTATCTACTCGTCTATCTATCTATGTGCACAGATGGAGGATAGGCAGCCGCACCATGATCTTCCTCAACAACTACCCTCTCATCAAGGAAGCCTTCAACAACCCCAGCCTCAACGACAGACCTGTGCTGTTCACCTTGGATATGTTTACGTACCTCAAGAAAATTGGTAAGTCCTTAGCTCCTTGATGTGTTTACCTGGTTCAAGGAAATTGGCAAGGAACTGGTCTACGTCTCTTGAGTGTTTACCTGCTTTACGAAAACTGGTGGTGCTTGCGAGGGACGCCTTCACGTGGTGGCACCGATATAACTAGGTGTCTTATCCAGATATACAAACACCCCTCAGGTCCCTACCTATCCCTTCCCCCCAAAAAAGTGTGGTGGACAATAGGAGCAGGGCAACTTCAGCCTGCAGTTCACTGGGTTCACATTTCTGATGAACCTGGAGCTACAACTACCACCGAGAAAACTGACATATGATAAATTAAGTACCAGATACTGATGTATAAATTGAATCGTAAAACATCATACAAATGCTTCAAGAAACTGGAATAAAAATCATTTCAGCTACGCAAACCAAACTGGCAATACATCCTATTACAGTAATAGCTCCTGAATATTTACATACCTAAAGAATATTTCAAGTTACCAGAATAAGAAATAACTCAGCACGCTACAGTCAAGAGAGGGTACACATGAAACAATTTGTCTGACCTTGGAAGGGAGTAGAAATGCACCCCCAAGATGAAGAGTTAATATCAGCAAAAGGTCTACCCTGCATCATTTGTTTATTTCCCACTCCAACTGCCACACCAACCACACTAAGCCGTCCCAACAACACAAAGGATACCACCAGGCGGGTGTCTAGTGGAGTGCTATTTTCAAACCACCCTGTTCATATATATTTTTCTATCTTTGTTTTGACTTATTGATTTATGTTGAAAGGTCTGGCTAATAGCAACGGCGACCTGTGGCACTTCAACCGGAGATTCGCCCTGCGCCAAATGAAGGACCTGGGCATGGGCAAGTCGTCCCTGATGGATGCCATACAGAACGAGGCAGTCTATCTGGTGGAGGACTTCAAGAAACACACAGGCACACCCCAGCCCATCCCTCGCTCCCTCCCCATCGCCGTCCTCAACGTCATATGGAAAATGACTGCAGGTGGGTCTAGGTTTTTGCTGCCAATATTACACCCGATAATATAAAAACATCCTTCCGGCCAACGTGTCTACCATTCTTTCATCTGATATTCTAGGCAGCAAAATGCAACTATCAATCATGCCAATCTTACTCAACGTCAGTTCTAGCAACAATTATCCATCACTACAAGCAGTACAGCTCATCCTCCAATACACATAATTATCCAACCATTATTACAGCCCACATAACGTGTGTATAATCCATGCATTTAAAATCATCATCAGCCTGAGTCAGTCCACAGCAGAACAAAAGTCTCTCGCATCTTTTTCTACTTTGACATAGCAAGACTGGGCACAAATTCACTGGCTGACCTTGTGCAGTTGACTGGTAAATGCTTAATTCTTTCTTTCCTTCCTCCTCCCCCTCTTCCTTCTTCAACTTCTTCCTCTTCTTTCTTTTTTCTCTCTTAGACATCAGGTACGACGTGGACGACCCGAAAGTGCACGCCTTCCACAAGATCGTGACAGAGGCCTTCGAGGTGTCTCAGGGCTCCGTGTACGACATGCTGCCCTGGTTGTTGTACATCTCCCCGCCCTTCCTCAGGAGACGCTTCGGCATGTACACGATGCAGGAGAAGTTCGACGCCATTAGGAATTATATCAAGGTTGGTGGATATCAAAGTAAGTGAAGGACTTTGATGGGGAATTATGGTAAGTGATGGGGTCTGAAGAGTTAAATACTATTAAGAATTATACTGAGTGAAGGAGTTCGCTAGGGAATGACACCAGAGACTGTAAAGAAGATCGATGCTGTCTGGAATAAAATCATGATAGATTTTGATGACATTTAGAATTTTATAAACAAACAAACAAACAAATATATGTAGAGAGAGAGAGAGAGAGAGAGAGAGAGGTAAGTACAGGAGTTTTAATTAAGTGAGGGAGTTTTTAGCCATCTGAAATTTTATCGAAACAAATGAAGGAAATCGATGGTGTTAGTCAATATCAGTCTTTGGGAATTAATCGACCACCAGCACGTTATGAAAGTCAACGTGCATTCAGGGTAACAGCAGACGATTTCATTCAGCTAAGTAAAACCCTCGTCCAATCAGAGGTTAACTGTTCGTGTCCTCACGACCAATCAGAGGGTCAACTGTCCTTGCCCTCGCCCTCATTTCAGAGTGTGATTGAGGACCACGAGAGGACCTTTGACTCGCACCACTTAAGGGACTACATTGACATCTATTTGCATGAGATGAAGGCCAGGAGCAACGACCCCAAGTCCACCATGAACCGTGAGCCTAATGAAACTTATAGTATGGAACGGTGTACGCACAACCCTTAAGTAATTACCACAGTCAACTTTAAAACATCAGTGAGCAGGGGGATTGGTTGGACTACATTTTCCCTTTTTTCTTTATTTTTTTCCTTCTTCTTTTTCACTGGACAATGCACTTAAAACAATATCACGCTTCGTTTATTTTTTGTTACCACGTATTTCATTAATGGTGCAAATAAATGGGTGTTTGCCTTCCCCAGCAGTATCTCACTCTTAATATTTCGATCCAAAGTGCCTTACCGACTTCCCTCACAAGAAAATAATAACCTGTAATATGCAACACGAAAATCTAAAAAAAAAAAATATGGTCTTGAAAACCTCTTTAGCTGAAAAGACCCTTTCATCTCCAGAACAAGACCTGTGCATCCAAGTAGGGGACCTTTTCACGGCTGGCAGCGAGACCACTTCCCAGACCCTCAGCTGGGCCATTCTGTACATGGCCAAATACCCCCACATGCAGGAGAGGGCGCAGAAGGAGATTGACGCTGCCGTGGACCGACACACCCTTCCAGGCCTCGAACACAGGGCACAGTAAGTGTGTGTGTGTGTGTGTGTGTGTGTGTGTGTGTGTGTGTGTGTGTGTGTGTGTGTGTGTGTGTGTGTGTGTGTGTGTGTGTGTGTGTGTGTGTGTGTGTGTGTGTGTGTGTGTGTGTGTGTGTGTGTGTGTGTGTGTGTGTGTGTGTGTGTGTGTGTGTGTGTGTGTGTGTGTGTGTGTGTGTGTGTGTGTGTGTGTGTGTGTGTGTGTGTGTGTGTGTGTGTGTGTGTGTGTGTGTGTGTGTGTGTGTGTGTGTGTGTGTGTGTGTGTGTGTGTGTGTGTGTGTGTGTGTGTGTGTGTGTGTGTGTGTGTGTGTGTGTGTGTGTGTGTGTGTGTGTGTGTGTGTGTGTGTGTGTGTGTGTGTGTGTGTGTGTGTGTGTGTGTGTGTGTGTGTGTGTGTGTGTGTGTGTGTGTGTGTGTGTGTGTGTGTGTGTGTGTGTGTGTGTGTGTGTGTGTGTGTGTGTGTGTGTGTCTGTGTGTGTGTGTGTCTGTGTCTGTGTGTGTGTCTGTGTCTGTGTGTGTGTCTGTGTCTGTGTGTGTGTCTGTGTCTGTGTGTGTGTCTGTGTCTGTGTGTGTCTGTGTCTGTGTGTGTCTGTGTCTGTGTGTGTCTGTGTCTGTGTGTGTGTCTGTGTCTGTGTGTGTGTCTGTGTCTGTGTGTGTGTCTGTGTCTGTGTCTGTGTGTGTGTCTGTGTCTGTGTGTGTGTCTGTGTCTGTGTGTGTGTCTGTGTCTGTGTGTGTCTGTGTCTGTGTGTGTCTGTGTCTGTGTGTGTGTGTGTCTGTGTGTGTGTGTCTGTGTGTGTGTGTTCTTACATTACTCTTCTGGCACTCCTTTTATCTCTCCCATTTCAATTCTAATGTTACTTTTTTCTTTCAGCTATCGAATATCCCACTTCATCAGTTCTTATAAGTTTCACTCTCGTCAGTCCTTATTCTTAATTTTGTAGGCCATGACATTCACTGTTTCAATTGTTTAAGTTCCCATTTTTCAAACTCTCCACTTCCCACTTTCTACAACGTGTTCATTTACCACATTTTTTAATAATTACTTTTCCAACTTTTTTAGCCTTTTCGTTTTCCATTTTTTTTTTTAGTTCTTACAGTTCCCACTTTTTTTTTTTTTTTTTCAATGTTAACATTTATTTATTTATCTATCTATCTACAGTATTTGTAGCCAGATGCCGTACTCCCAGCAGGGGTGGCCACAAACAAATCGCTTCCATGTCACCCTGTCCTCCATCTGTCTGCCCTCACACTTAACTCACACACACCCTTCACTCATATATCTCTCCACCCCATCTCTCAATCTCATCCTCTGTCTCGCCTACCTCCTCTCCATCTCACTCACACACACTTTCCTAGTCACTCTCTCCCTCTCCAGACTCTCCACTTCATCCCTCCACCTCACAGACGTACTCTCCTAGTAAGTCTCTCATTTCCTAGACTCTCCACACATCTGTTTTACCCCATCTCATTCACAGACATGCTTGTAGTCAGTCTCTTCTTCCACATTTTCTCTACATGTCTATATCACTCCACCTCACTCACGTCCATCCTCCTAGTCAGTCTCCCACACCTCATGCTCTCCACCACTCTATATCAACATTTGCAATTGCAGGCTGCCGTACGTGGATGCCATACTCAATGAAGTCAGTCGTATCAGCTCCCTCGTCCCCCTTGGCATCACGCACGCCGCCTCAGAGGACACCTATCTAGGGGGCTATAGGATCCCTAAGGTAATAAAGGGTGACAGGCACGATATGAAACAGAGAGAGAGAGAGAGAGAGAGAGAGAGAGAGAATCCCCGAGTTAAAGAGGCAAAGCGAGATCAGAAAAAATGATGCCATAAACACAAGCACTGCACAATCCTACCATCTCACTGTCTCTGCGGGTATGAGAATCAAAGTTTAAGGCAATAAGTCGTCCACTGCTGATCTTACAAAGATAATCAAGCGCAATAAGAAAAGGATGAGATAGAGGGATGGGGTGGGGAAGTAAAGTGGTGTGTGAGTTGGAGAAAGGGCAGACTGACGGTCGGGAAGAGGGGTATATGGAGGGGATTCTTCTGCGGCCATCCTGTACACAGCTTTCAAACTCTAATCACACACATGAAACAAGGCTTTAAAGTTTGAAAGATAAGAAATACACAGCGAGAGATGGAGTGTTGCTGGGTGCCGTGACAAACGTGTGTTGTGTTGTATTCCGTTGCATTGTGTTGTGTTGGGTTGTGTAGTGTTGTGTTGTGTTGCAGGGTGTGGTGACATACGTGTGCTATGTTGTGTTGTGTTGCTGAGTGTGGTGACAAACGTGTGCTATGTTGTGTTGTGTTGCAGGGTGCGATGATAATGCCCCACCAAGAGCAGTGCCACCGTGACCCCGCCTACTGGGAACACCCCGACAAGTTCTACCCGGAGCACTTCCTCGATCAGAACGGAAAGTGCATCAACAAGAAGGACAGCTACCTCCCCTTCTCTGTTGGTTAGTAGTACGAGACCTCCGCCAGTTTGTAGGAGATAATTCCAAACACTAAGATGACTTGCCTAGGAGATACAGTAAACTCTTCTCTGTTGGTTAAGAGTATGAGACCACCGCCAGTTTGTAGCAGATAATTTCAAACAGAGATGACCTGCAAGGGATATACAATAATCCTTGCTGAAACAACACACTGACAACACACAGTACACCACATTGCATCCCTGGACCCTGCTTTTGCTTAGCAGTGTGTAAATTTCACCGCCTCGTACCATAAAAAGACTACTAGTTGGTTCTACAAGAACGCTGTTAGTTTGACAGAAATGTGTATTCTTGGTAGGAAGGCGAAACGATGTAGAACTAAGATGTAAACAAAACGCAACGATAGAAAATGTATATAAGAGGTCATCCTGTAGAGGCGATTAATGGAGACAGCTTTTTACCCTTTCATTACGAGGTCTCAAAAAAAAAAAAAAACATCATTTATTTATTCTTTGTCCGGTAAGGAGCGTAGGGGCCAGGGGTTAGGCTACTCAGTCGTGACATTCAATGCAAGGATGAGCATGAAAAATAAGTATATAAAAATAGATACGAAAAACGTGAAGGCGCTAAAAGTCAAAATGTAATGCAAGGCTACAAGTCAAAATGTGTTGCAAGGCTGTCAAAATGTGTTGCAAGACTGTCACAATGTGTTGCAGGGCTAAAATCCCCAACGTATTGCCACTGCAGGTAAGCGACTGTGTCCTGGGGAGGGTTTGGCCAGGATGGAGATGTTCCTTTTCATGTCGGCGCTGCTCCAGAACTTCACCTTCTCCGTGCCAGAGGGAGGTGAGCTGAACCTGGAGAAGGACCCAAGCAACGTCGTCTTCAACTTCCCCAAGATGATGGATATAGTGATCACGAACAGGAAGTAATGGAGGAAAAGGAGGAAGGCAAATGGTGGTAGGAGTAAAATACAGAGATGTATGGCGATAACAGGAGGGGAAAAATGGAGATCTATGAACGCAGAAGGAAGAAAAGAGAGACTAACTTCTCAGAAATTGATACTAACCTCAAAAACCAAAGAAACCAGGACCAAACCTTCAACTTCCTCAAGATGGTGGACATAAGGAAGGGCCTTATTTATAAAGTCTCCTAAGCATAAGTTGTATTTACGGTTGATTATATACACCGTGCTACTTAAAAAAATCATATGAGAGTGAATAGTAAAAGTGAGAAAATACGAAGGACAAAGCGACCTGTAATTATAGTGGTTAATGAGGCTTATTTACCGTAAAAACTGGGTGGGATGTTTTATGAATACTAGTCTCGGATAAAATGGGAGAGAGAGAGAGAGAGAGAGAGAGAGAGACCAGAATCGTCATTTCCCAGCTATGAGTACGGAAGGGATTCTTGGAGACTGTTAAATTCTTCAGTCCGATGGAATTTGCTTGATTCATACCTGTCTCCCACCTGATGATTTTCACTCAGCTAAGGAGGGGTCCCTGGAGGTGGAGTCAGGTAGGTCAAAATCTAACCCCTCCAGTTCGAAACGTCAAGAATAAAATCGTCTGGAAGCGGTTTACAAGCGTCCCTCCACTTCCTCCCTACCCCCCAAGAGGATGATGGTGGGCTGCGTGCAAAAGGTAACTTAAGTCTGCAATCCACTGGGTTCACGTTTCAGGTAGTGACGTCTGGTGGTGTACTGGTTAGGCTGCTCAGTCCTGACATTTAAGGCAAGGATGAGCATGAGAAATAGGTACATAAAAATACATAGATAAAATGTGAAGCGTTGCTCATTAGTTTGACCTGTTTTGCCTCTCTCCTCTCCTTCCTCATACTGTTAATTACCTGTGCACCACCTGATCGACGACAGGTAGATAATGAATACGAAATACCAAAAGACATGGTCTCAGCCTTTCTTTCTTGTAGTGTGTACTTGGAGGTTTGTTTTTCTCCCCGAACACAAAAATTTTTTTATGTATAATCCTCAGTCTTGCACAAGAATTCAAGGCAACAATTGATACCGAATTCAATGGTGCCATAGACTGAAAAATATCCTTCTATGCCACATCTGTACAGGCGCCTGGTCTACTATAGTTCGAAGGACTTTAATATCATTACTTCAAGCAAATGAGAGTGATTTAGTTAACTTGTTACGGAGACTACCTCAAAACAGACCTTGCCCTTAAAATTCAGCTTACACGTTTTCTCTGTACGTTGGCGACACTCGTTCTCTTTCACCAGGGGAACGAGACGGTGACTATAACCAGCTCTTATTGGACTTTTGGTTAATCAGCTGCCAGACGATAAGTGCTGACTGTTTATCCTGGATGGCTACCTCTTGGACAACTCCCAGTCCTCTCCACATCTCTCCCAACCCTCTCCACATCTCTCCCAATCCTTTCCACATCACACTCAACCTTCTCCACATTACTTTCTGGCTGCATTGAGTGGGGTGTAGTGGGGTAATGATGGGGTTGGGTTGGATGCAGTGAGGTTTTTCTGGGTTGGATGCGGTGCAGTGGGGTTCTGGCTGGGTTGGGTGGGGTGAAGTGGGGTTCTAGCTGGGTTGAGTGGGGTGAAGTGGGGTTCTGACTGGGTTGAGTGGGGTGCAGTGAGGTTTATCTGGGTTGGGTGGGGTTCAGTGGTTAGCGGACTACCGGGGAGGCACATCGTCAGCCTGCAGCCCACTGGTTTCACGTTCAGATGAACCTGGGGTAACAACAACAACAACAACAACTGCTACTACTGTATACCCTCTATCAACCATCAACCTTTACACCCAAATCCACAACTGGTATTTCCTAATCTGTTGTTCCCAATGGCTATAACCTTCATTTTTTTTTTTAATCAAAATGTGTCTGGTCATCTTAAAACTAAAGATTTTTTTTTTTTTTAGGAGCTCGAATTTATTTGGAAGGGACAAGTTTTCAGACCCTCAAATTTTGTTTTTCTTGTTTACATACAAGAAATCCAGAAAGCGGAATTAGCCATATATACAACAGTCATCAACCCAAACCCATCTCCCCTAAGCAAGGTGGAAGACAACAACAAGAAAAACAATAGCAACAACTAGCTCTCCGAACCAGCTCACGCCTCTCCTCCCTAAATTTCTCCACCGCCTCGCTGCACCACCAACTTCACCGACAGGCTTCTTCCCCGCTGAAATATTTACATGCACACCCGAGCCCCGCAATTCTTCTTCGCATTATGCCTGCTTGCCGGCTGATCTGCGCTTCCTCTCTGTTGCTGTATATAATTTCCATAATATCGGAACGGGTCTTGGCATTGTGGATTCTGGGCTACGGTGGTGGCTTTAAGACGGGCAAATTTGTGGGAAAATGGACTCCCTTGCACACCGACCCGCGGGCACGAGACCTGCATGAGAAAACGCGAAGCAAGCGAGAGGGAAATGAATGTGTGGTGTGCAGTTTGGTGAGCGTGAGAGGGAGCGGGAGTAAGAACTGGAGAGAGAAGGAAAGGGGGAGGGAGACTGAAAATGAGGGCGAGGGAGAAGGGGGAAAGAGGGAGAAGGCACTACAGAGAAAGTTTCGGAAGGAAGAAAGGACGAAAGGACAGACGGATGGATGTATGGATCAACAGACGGATAGACGGACGGATGGATGGATGGATGGATGGACAGACGGACTGACAGACGAATGGGTTGATCGACAGACGGATAGACGGACGGGTAGACTGATGGACAGACAGATAAACAGATGGATGGATGGATGGACAGACGGACGAGGGCACATAACCTCGCCTGAAGGAGTTTCCAGTCACGCTCATAGTAAAACTTCCTCACCAACGTTAACTTATGCATATCAATTAACCTCGAAGCAGTACCGACAAGAAACCTTCAATGTGTACAGCCTAAAAACACCTGCTCCCTTGGGTATATATGCAGATCATGTTATGAAATTCTGAGATGATACTTCACAGGGAGAGAGCGATGATATTGTTGGAAAGGCAATATGCAGGTAGCTCTGTAATTGCCCCATTCTACAGGTGCTACGGATTGCTTTATGGAAATGTTGGCTGGGAGAGGACACAGGTTAGAGCTTGAACTCTTTATTTCTCCAACGTTTCGGGCAACACAGAACAGGAACGTTACCTAAAATAAAGAAATCACACTCAAACCTGCCTCTCCCTCCCATCCATTACTTCAGGACTGCTTTGCCTTGACGGGTTATATATGTAAAACGTAAGTGAGTCGCTCTGAAATCTCACTGATAATATGATGCTTTATTAAAATATTCACTTTCTTTTTTTCATGTCAATTTCTGAATGCTGTGTGTTGACTTTGGCTTTTCCGCAATCTTTCGTGACGAACCATTATGTTAAAATCAAACTTTATTTTTTTTTTACTCGAATGTCCTCCCCACCCCTTTTCTTTTAAATCAGCAATGGCATTAAGTAATCCGCAAAACATCCATAAAACATCACCAGTCAGCCAATAAGTAAGTTCACTTGCTCGGCCTAACTCAGGTTGCGTGTCGAAAATAAAGCACAGAAAACGAGTACTCATGTTGCTCGTAGTCTCGCCACTCTCATGTTTTACTAATTTATTTTTTTTTCCCCATCGTTTTGCTACCTCTTCATCGTTGTAGAAAAAAATGTTCTTACTTTATCTTACACCGGCGCCAGGTGTGAATACTTAACGGGGGTGTTGGTAGTGTTGTTAGGGTGGTGGTGGTGGTGGTGGCGATGGTTATTTTATTGCTTTTACTTCAACCTGACCTAAAATTATCATCTCTCCATCTTGAAGGCTGAGCTGTAAAATACCTTAAAATATGATGTCAGTCACGGAGGGGTACTACGGAAAGCGTGTAGAGTCGTAGCTCTAATTTTGGGTGTATGGTCGTAGCACTAATTTTGGGTGTATGGTCGTAGCACTAATTTTGGGTGTATGGTCGTAGCACTAATTTTGGGTGTAGGGTCGTAGCACTCATTTTGGGTGTAGGGTCGTTTGATTTTGGGGTGTAGAGTCGTACAACTAATTTTTCCAACAGTGACCTATCTGAAATAAGTCGCAACACGACGAAAACAGGGCCGATTAGGGTAAAAAGAACACAGTGGATAATAATAAGGAAATACGTCGTAGTGTTAGTTAGGGAGGCCAGCACATCACTAACCCCCCCCTCTATCACCAATTATAACTTTCCTCACGCCCTCAATCCTCTGAAATATGCTTATGAAACGGACGGCACTGTAGCCACGACGGTAATGCCGCTTTAATTGGGGCTCAGGTTTACGGATTTATGATTTCTGGGAACATGCTTGCTTTTTGCCCATTAATTTGTCAACGGGGATAAGTAATTACGGGGGTGTTGAATTATGGGTAAATAATCTTCCTTCCTACGCGTCACTATGGTTCAATAATTTTAACTAGATGGAGATTTTCGTCCTTTAACAGCACAATGGGACAAAGAGACAAATTTATGGCTAAACATTCTTTCTATGGTATATCTTTGTGACTAGCTAATTTCTTGTTACAGCTCAGCATACAAGAGAGTGAGATGGAAATTTTGCGCCTTGAGAAAATGAACAGAGTATTAATACAGCCATGCTCTCCCACAATACCTAGCGCTGGAGTGGGACGCGTTCATATGATAGAATCGATATAGCTGGGTCTCCACTGCCCGGATATACAAACATCCTTCAGGGTTACTACTACTACTACTACTACTATCATCAGCCGTATCTTCTCCTTACAGCCTTCCCTGTAAAACTTTCTCCTCGAGTTTTCTTTCTACCCAAGTCTTTTATTTCTCCTCTGGCCAACGTCTCATCATCCCTCCATTTCCCCCTGTAATTACAATATCATTAAGCCCTATTAGCCTAAGGGAGGGAAAACTCTCTTTTAGTTCAGTGTGAAGGCCCTTTGTATGGTAATGATGGAGGTGTTTACGAGAGAGAGAGAGAGAGAGAGAGAGAGAGAGAGAGAGAGAGAGAGAGAGAGAGAGAGAGAGAGAGAGACCGTGGTTCCTCAGCAGCAACTTAAGTGCGACTTAAGTTGGCACTTAAATTGCACTTAAACTGGTACTTAAGTTGAGACTTAAGTTGGGATTTACAGTAGGTTGGTACGTAAGTTGGGACTTAAGCTGGCACGTAAATTGGCACTTAAGTGGAATAAGTGCACCTTAAGTGGCACCTACGTGCACTTGAGTTGCACTTAAGTGCCACTTAACTTGTATTTAATTGCCAACACTTAAGTCCCAACTTAAATATTCCTTATCGTGACTGCCTAGCGTGATAAATTCTTGCGTTAAATACAAACATTACTCACATGCAATACTTTATGACTAAGTAGTTGTCCGACCAGGGATGAAAAATTGATGAGTCGATAAGAGAGACAGGTGCAAGATAAGAAGCCTCTGTGCGTCATAATGAAAACACAAGCAATAAAGGTAATGGCTGGAGCACCTGCATCATAAAATATATATATCCGGTGGTGGGTGGGAAGTTAGACGGATAGGAGGTGGTGGAGGTGTGGAGAGAGGTGTAACACTCCACCTTTTTCATCCCAGTTCATGCATCGTTCTCTCTACTCTCCCTTAATCCATTCACCCTGAACAATCTCCCTTGCACACGAAAAAAAAAAGAATACAAAATATGAACACACACACACACACAAACACACACACACAAACATACATACACACACACACACACACACACACACACACACACACACACACAGAATGAACTAGGAATGCAAACATGGAAGAGGAGGTAGGTAGGGGTAGGAATAATGGATAAAACAATAAAAGGATGCCTAGGGGAAGTGAAGAGGGGGAAGGAAAGAAAAGAGTTGGACTGAGTAAAGAAGAGGAAAAAGGGAAGCTAACAGTATAATGAACAGAAAGCAGGGAGAGGTGTGTGTGTGTGTGTGTGTGTGTGTGTGTGTGTGTGTGTGTGTGTGTGTGTGTGTGTGTGTGTGTGTGTGTGTGTGTGTGTGTGTGTGTGTGTGTGTGTGTGTGTGTGTGTGTGTGTGTGTGTGTGTGTGTGTGTGTGTGTGTGAGAGAGAGAGAGAGAGAGAGAGAGAGAGAGAGAGAGAGAGAGAGAGGCAGCGAGGAACACACGCACACAGAATTAAACACACGAAACAGAAAGGACCACAAGGCAACACAACGCAGAACAATAGAGGATAGGATACCAGGCTGTAACAGAGCATCTAATCCCATATGAGGGTGTTTGAGGCAGCGGAAGGCGAGTCCTGCATATTAAGAAGAACTGCAGGGGAAGGATAGTGCCAGGACACCTCTTGACTCTGCGCGAAGGGAAATGGCTTTGTACTCCCTGCAGTATTCCAGGGGGTTCGATGACGGTGTTAACTATTCTGTGTCTTAATAACTGGTGATTAAAATAACACTGACCAAAGAAGCAAGGAGTAGCTGAAGTGAAGTGGTGTCTCTCATATGACTCAACGGCCGTGGGACTTATTTTCTCATACTGTCAACAATTCCGATTATGTAAAAAGATATATAATAAAAACTAGTGTTAAGTCTGATATTCCATTACCAGGAACAACAATGGAGACATGCGTTTTAGAAGTATATTTTTGTGTTCTACCTGATCCGTAATACTTAAAAATCTTACAGAGAGTACACAGCGCTTGCCTTAATGTTATGAAGTAAATGAGTGTGTGTATATATTTTTAACCTGTTGTGTTGCAAGGGAGTGCCGAAAAGACCACATGTAATAATTCACTCGTAGTACTGGTTCTCAATCACTTCCAACAACCATGGTCGACCAGTCTATTTGTCTGTATATCAACTGTTATGTCTATCTGCGTCTAAACCTACTCATCCGTCGTCTTGGTAGAGCCAGTCACTTGTATACGCCATGCCTCTTCACAAGCAAATTTCTGCAAAGGTGAATGAAATCGTATGACTGTAGAAAAACTGAACTATAATATAAAAAAAAAAAAACGCATCTGTAACCCAAGAGTCAAAAGCTGAAGGGAATATTTATTGTTAATTTCTTTTTCGTGTTCCTGTCAAGCGCCATTCATATCGCGTCCTCATATCAAGTGTAGTTCATGACCAACAAAAAAATAAACATTAAAAACAGGAGCAGATTTATTTCCCATTCAATAGGCGTTAATTAAAGCATGCAGGACCGGACCTTAATGGATTTTCACTTAATGTATTAATTAGTGCAGCAGAAATATGGTTCTTTACGCGCCGTGTGGCTCCATTAATTTGTCATTGGGTGAGGTGGGGGGTAAGAAGAGGAGCGAGGTAGGGGAGGGGGCAGTAGGGGGAGTGGGGGAGGGAGCAGGAGGGGAAGCAGGCAAGTAAATGGGAAGCTGGAAGTCTAAAATCAGAATGAGGGGAGAGCAGCAGAGGGAAAGTAAGGAGGGCAGAAGGAAAGCAAGAAGGAAAGGTGCTGGGAGAGAGTATTTAGAGCAATAAAGGGGTAGTAAAGGAGAAGTAGGTAGGGCAACAGAGAAGTAGTGAAGGAAAAGCAGGTGGGCAATACAGGGACAGTAAGAAGACAAGCAGGAGGGCAAGGGTCAGAAGAGAGTAAAGGGAAAGTTGGGAGGGCAGTAGGAGGGAGTAGGGAGAAAAGTAGTGGAGAGCAGAGGCCAGAAACGGAGAGGCAGAAACAGGGGCAGCAGGAGAAAGAAGGGAGCAGCAGAAGGGATGCAGGGAAGCAGCAGAAGGGCAGCAGGGTGGATGGGAATTGGAGACAGTAGTGGAGTGGAGTGCCAGTCGAGGGAAACAGCAATAGAGAAGTGAGACAGACGAAGGAAGAGACAAATGAATAAACAGGAGAACAGAAAGACGAAAAGACAAGGGGACAGACACACGAAAACAAGCATAGGGACAGATCGGGGAAAAGGAAGAATAGTAGACAGGACAGACAGGGGAATAGATAGGGTGACAGAGAAATAGACAGGGAAACAGGCAGGAAAATAACAGTGGAACAGAAGTGGGAACAGACAGGGGCGCGTCCTGGCTTTACCCTACCCCCCCTCCCCCTCCAGCTCCTCCTCCCTCCTACTAATGACTCCTGTTAATGACTCTCCACCTAATGACTCCCTCCACCCACCAATCAGGCCAATTAGAGGCTGGACTGGACGTAAGGACTGTTCAGGGACAATCACGGCTGGTTGGTGGTGGCAGGGAAAAGTGGCTTGCCATTTTTTACCCCTCTTATATCTTCTGCACTACACACAAAATCCTCTGACTGTGGTATGAATGTAATCTTATCAGTGTTGTAAGAGTAAATTCTCTTTCTCTCTCTCTCTCTCTCTCTCTCTCTCTCTCTCTCTCTCTCTCTCTCTCAGCTATAATGAGAAACAGTAAAATAAGAATAAGACAGAAAATCACATCACAATTTAATATACATGCACATCATAATCCAGTCCACACCAAGGGGACTCTATGACCGTAAAAATCGTGCAGTTAAACATTTCATTATTTCCAAATTAACGCCGGCCCTTGGCATGGATTTTGCACAAGTAACGAATCATGAAGGGAGGCTCGTTATTAAATCCATTACCGAAAAACTATTAATGGTGGAGAGGTAAGGCGATTCCAGCACCCATTACTTTTTTGCAAGCAGCCTCATACCTCCTATGTAAAGGGATGAAACGGTGAAGGGGAGAATTAAATGGAGCTTTCTCTTTTCCTTGACTCAAGTTTCTGGCTCACAACCTCATCATCACTGAAGAGAAACGCGATGATGACGATGACGACAATGATGATGATGATGATGATAAAGCCAGTGCCGGAAACAGTTCACCTTTGCAATTAATCACTCTTCCACAAATCTCGACCAATGACCATACCATTAGCGAGATCTGACTGTAATCCCCCGGGGGTATCAAAGAGACGTTAATGAAATATTAGCAAAATCCTCCTCAACACCCATCGGTTTGTTGTTGTCAAGGTAGAGGTGGGTGCTGGCTGGTAAGGGAGGAGGGAGCAGGGAGGGATGGGGTGGGGAGGAGGGTCCAGGTGAGGGAGGAGGGAGTTGGAAGGGGTGGGGTGGGGAGGAGAGTCTAGGTGTGTGTGTTTACCTTGTTGTGTTTATCTAGTTAAAGTATACAGAATTTGAGCTAGACTTGGGTTGTCGTGTTACCATATCTACGTTTACCTCGTGTGTGTGTGTGTGTGTGTGTGTCTTTTGTTGCGGGAAAACACACACACACACACACACACACACACACACACACACACTAGAGAAAGTAAACCCGTAGAGGAACCGAAAAGGGAAAATATGTGCGAAACTGAACACAGAAACAGTAACGGCAGGAAGAAAAGGCAACAACGCAACAACCATACAGAGAGCGGCTTTGGGGTGGACAGGAAACGGGGGGAAAATTGGATGGGAAACTGAATGCAGAAAAAGCAATTGGTTTGAGGGGGAAATTCACGGCTGGGAGAGACGGTGGGGAAGAGACAGAAACATCCCCCCCCACACACACAGATAGATAGGTAGGTTGACTGACAGACAGATAGACAGATAGTTACAGATATAGAGATACAGAAGATAATTAAGTAAAATAAATAGATGTATAAATAACAAATTACCCTAACCCTTCATACCCTCCCGTCTGACCACCACCACCACCTCGCAATCACTCAAGGCAATTAAAAGACCATTAATCTTGGCTCTGGCCGGGTTAAGTCTCCCCTCCAATTAACGTCAATCACAGTGGCGTGGACTCCGCATTGATCTTGCTTCTTGAAAAACTGCCTTCTTTCGGGAATTATTAAAAATTTCCCTTTTTGATCGTCCAAGGTGGGCCATAAAAATCTAACTAACTATCTTTCTATTTGTCTATCTCTGTCTGTCTGTCTATCTATTGCCGGACGTACTGAAGGGGTTAGGGAAGGCTATATCTAATCCCTCCACATCAAAACGTCTCTCCTTAGCTGAAGAAAATCGTCTGAAGATTAAACAATGAAATGGAAATTCTCAGTATGGAAGGGATTCTAAGGACGAGGGTTCGACTGGCGACCTTACTATCTACTCCCCTCCCCCCAGCTTGATAACTCTCCTCAGCTCTAAAAAATCGTCTGAAGATAGGAAAAAATTGAGGGGATTCAAAGGATGAGGGTACAACTGGGGAATTTTCTAACTCCTCAGGTTCGAAAAGTCTCACCTCAGCTTTAAAAAAAAAATCGTCTGATGAGAGAAAAATAACATGGAAAAAGAAATCCGCAATCAGAAAGGGGTTTAAAGGAAGTGGGTTCAATGGAGGACCCTCTTTATTTGCGGAGTCACTCTTAGGGTACACCTCCAGCTCTTACCACGTCTGGGGATCTCATAAACTGGAGGATTTTTTTTTCTTACTAACATCAGACGATTTTACGCAACTTAGATTTAGATACATCCTACATAAACCCCCACACTATCGAATGCTCACCCTAACCTGGATAAAAAAAAAAAAAAAAATCCTCTGGAGATGACAAAACAAAGTGAAAATGACGATATACCACAAAGTTTCACATATAATCCCCTGAATCCAGGACCATAATTTTCAGCCTGTTCCAGACGATTTTGTTCAGATTCCCAGCAATGAAGGGGTTAAGGAAGGCAACATCTGAGTCCCTTCACCTCGAAAAGTCCTTCTATGGTTGATTAATTTCGTCTGGTAGGAGAAAGTATAGGGTATGATATAAAACACACGAGAAATTGAGGGCCACACTTCTCACTTTGAATACAGCACCTGCTATTCACGCGAGGTCTGATATTCAAAATAATAAATAAATAAATAAGTAAATAAATAATCAACGGAAGATGGCCAGGATATTTTGCTCAACTGACTGGTGAAAAATGGACTGCCAGCTTACCCTTCCCCAGTTTCTCGGGAGTGCCGCCCTGTTCGACTGGTGTTTACAGTCTCCTCCATCGCGCCCTCAGATCTATGAATAGCGAATCGGGTTTTGTCAACACAGCAACCCTTGAGGCAGGAGGAGAGAGCTGTACCATCCAGCCCGCTTCACATAAAGCACGGGTCACAGATTTCCGACGCAAGAATAAGCTGGTATCAAAATGGTGTTCTGAATCAATGAAAAATGGTTGAAGTGGTTTGCTGATGTACTCGACGTCATAACAAGAACAAGAACAGGAACGACAACGTCAATAACAGCACACACATCCCTACCTTTACCCTACACCCACCCTCCCCAGCCCTCCCTACCCTCACCCTGCACCCCACCCTCTCCAGCCCTACCCTCACCAAGCACCCATCCTCCCCCCGCCCTTACCACACCCCATGGCGGTCGCTTGTTTGTTGATGCAGCTGGGGAGAGTCTTAGCTTTTTCCTGGAACTTTTCAATATGCCTGGTTTAATATTCAGGAACACTGCTTTGCTTTTGTGTTCCGTCAACATGGTGGCGAACACACGAAGGGCAGTAAGTGAAGACAGGGGAATTGTGTGACTGGATGATTATGTGCCCATCGCCTTATCGCAACCCATTACCGTTCAGTAGTAATGTTTGAGAGAGAGAGAGAGAGAGAGAGAGAGAGAGAGAGAGAGAGAGAGAGAATGACACATAAAGTACGCCGGCACATTAATAAACCACACATTAAAGAAACATCCGACTGAGGAAACCCACTGTCTCAATAAAGGAGAAGACGTATAACTGAGGCAAGGTTGGATTGAAGGTGGCAGTGTGGCTTCTGCTGTAGTGGGTGAGTGAAGGGGGGAAAACTATAAAAACGACTGTGTATCCCCAACCGTGATGGAGGCGGAAGAAGCACCACAGAACAGAAAGATAAAAGGAGACATGCTGAGTATCAGTCAATTAATGTGAAGGACGACTGGGGAAAAAAAAAAAAAAAAAAAAAAAAAAGGTGATGCTACTCAGCGTTTATGTCAGATACTGCAAAAGTGGTTATATTAATGTCCTGAGTAATCAATGTTAGATATGGGTTGAAATGCAACAAGAATGTCATGACTTGGAAGCCTGCACTCGACAGAACTACGTCCATTCTGCCCCCTCACAGTTTGCACAGTAATTATATCACAGCTTTTACTTTGTTACGGGCCGTCCTGTTGATGAACTGAATATGCAGCTTGTGCCGAGTAACAAAGGAAGATTACACACACACACACACATACACACACACACACACACACACACACACACATATATATATATATATATATATATATATATATATATATATATATATATATATAATATATATTTGCATGCTTTTCAAATTTACGGGAAGTTGTACGTTTTGCAGATGAAAAGTTTTCATAGAAAGTATTTCCTCTATTTCTCTAACACGTCATCCATTATGTTATGCACCTCTTTCCCTACTGCAAACATGTTTAAATGTATGTTTTCTTTCTCAGAACCTCTCTAATCCTTCAAATATATTTCCTACCTAACTCTGCCTCCAAGTGGCCGCGGAACCCACTTGAAATTTGGTATAAAGTTCAGAAAAATACCCAACTTGACCAATTAAATCTACCGAACAGCGACTACCAATAAACCAATTTCTTTTTACCTTTCTTTCAAGGTATTAAGCGGAAAAAACGACGCCGGAAGGTGTAATGAGATACGTTGGGAAGGTGCACAAAATAAACCACAAAACCATTACCTAAGCAAGTCCCGACGACGGAAAGGCATTCAGTGCTCAACACCCACTTTTCTATGGTCTGTTTGCTTTCATCTGAGGGAACTGGGTCACCCGCACTACTTGAATAGTAAGTCGTGGGAGCGTGGAAGTCAGTGAACCCTGGTTGTGAGGTACGAATGAGTCTCCTTGGTTACTACACACATCACACCTGGCCATCAACTGAGCTGAAAGGGGTTACGAATTTTTGTCAGACGAAAAAACAAACCGACTATTGTTATTTCTTTCCTCCGAGAACAGTCTTTTTCTTTTTATTCTGGCGGTGTTCCGGCGATTTTCTTCAGCTTATGAAACACCTCTCATATTCAAGGGGGAAAGGAAGACCATGAATAAGCTTAATACAATCGTCTCAGAGGCTTTATCTCAATAATTTTCATCCTCCTCCTTGCACAACTCTCTTCTGAAGTTTCGTGGCCACTCCGCTAGCGTTTTTCCTCGATCTTTACAAATTATGAAAAAAACATATTCTATCAGATAACATAGAATCCTTTAGTAGTTAATAATAATAATAATAATAATAATAATAATAATATCTATCTATCTATCTATCTATCTATATACCTAGGCTGCTTCCCCCAAAGAAAGGGAGGTAGCCGAGACAGGACGACACACTCCCAATTTACTCATCCACTCAAACACATTCATTCGCATCTTAGCCCCAAAGAGGAGAAGGGACAGACCCTCACCGCAAAATAATAATAATAATAATAATAATAATAATAATAATAATAAGAAGAAGAAGAAGAAGAAGAAGAAGAAACCTACCCAGCCCAAAAAAAAAGTTAGGAGACAGAATGAAGACACTGAGAAAGACGTCATCCAAGTGATGATCTTAATAACCCAATTAAACCGAACAAGCGAATCACTTCCAACGCCAATTACCCAACATGACCAGGACTGCAGACAAAATTGGCTTCTGATCCCCTCTCTTCCACCCTCATTACTAGACTAATGGATCTGAAATTTGTGCAAAGGGTAGGGTTTGTGTCCGTGTTGGAGTGATGGATCGCTGAAAACTCATGATGAATGATGGTGGTGGTGGTGGTATAATGGTGGAAAGGATGGCAGTAAAGATAATATTATAGTGATGATGAAAATGGTGATAATGAATACTACTACTGCTACTACTACTACTACTAATAATAATAAAAATAATAACACTAACATTGGACAATGATGATGATGTTGATGACGACGATGATGCAGAAAAAAAAAAAATAGTCACGAAGAAGCGCCAGGGAGACAACTTTGCCCGGGAGAGAATGGCCCTAATTAATCTCCATAGAGTTAATGCCCTTTACATAAAAATACTAATTTCTGAAGTGCCTAAGTGAACCTCATCTCCTAACTTGCCATACCTAAGTTTCCAGATTACCTCCATCCATTCTGATTCTCTCTCTCTCTCTCTCCCTCTCTCTTTCTTTCTTACTACCTCCACATTATTTCACTGAACTTAGGACAGGCCTGTTGCAGCGACGGGCTCAGCCTCATCAGCGCTAATACTCTTTACACAAAGAAGCAAATTCTAAAGGTAAACAAATGAGTCTATTCCAGAGTCAACCAATGAGCCTATCCCCAAAGTAAAGAAATCAGTCTGTCCTCATTATAAGCAAATTAACCTCATCTGCCAACTTGTATCATCAAAGTTTCACGATGACCGCAATTACCCGGGTGTCAGGTGCACTCCCGGGAGGTCATTAGGCAGATAAAAACATGCCAATTTCTGTCCGCCGTAACTTGGCTTAAAATTGCCATCTCCATCTTCAATGTTCAGCTGTAAAAACGGACTAAAGCTTGAATATGGTGCTAGTCACGATTAAGTGATATGGAAAGGATGCGGAGCCGTGGCATTGTGTTATTCTGGCATAATCCTACGGGGAATAAGCTGCATAACGGGATTTTGGGAGTCGTCGCTCTCCATCTTAGCTATACTGAAGTGGATTTTTTTTAACACACACACACACACACATTGATAATGGTAAGTCAAATAAGGAGTTACAGTGAAATTCAGAACTATCATCAGCTTGATCGTGTCCCAGAACGAAAGCTAAATGAGAATGGTTGCTGCCTTTTTTACCAGTCCGATGGAATGCTATTTAAAAAAAAAAAAAAAAAAAAAAAAAAAAAAAAAAGCAGCCTTTTTGCCAATAGCGATAGACTAGACTTTTGAACGAGGGAAAAGCTCACCTGAAAGGACGAAAAACCTTCCAATTACTGCATGAATATGAAAACGTTTTTATATTACTTCTCTCTCTAAAGGCCGAACATTAAAAGTGGGAATGTATTTTTTTTTTTCCTATGTTCACACATATAAAATTCCCATTTGACTTACAAACCTTCTTATTCATTAATATTACTGACAATGAATTTTTAATAATAACGTTTACAAAAAATTCACACGGTATATTCCAGTGAGTGAAATCTAATGAATAAGTTTAAGGAAACATATCCTTCAGTGATACGGAGCAATGCAGTTATGTAGGAAAATCTTATCAGTATAATTCTACGAGACAGGTAAAATACTTGGGAAAATGCAGTGTTATAGCTAATATATTTGCTTTTTAAAATCATATATTGCACTGCCTATTTTTCCCCTCTGAAGTGTTGCGTATGTGTGGAGGGATATTCAGTGGAACAGTTTGTGGCGGCAGGATGGGATTTGCGTCAGCGTTCATGACTTGACCAATACTTTGCGACTCAACAAACCTTCAGAGTACATATATTTTTTGGCACAGAGCGGTAAGTTTCTGAGATGGACGGACGGTGAACAATGGATACTGGTGTCATTATTGGGATTTTAAGTTCCGCATACTTTCCGCAGCGTAAAAGAATGAAGTATACAATAATATTCCTTGTCTTTTTTTTTTTTTTTGACATACTTTCCGTAGCTAATAATGAAGTGTAGCCATTTTTTTTTTTCCTTCACGAATTCAGTGCTTTTAAAATATCATCCGCCTACCATATTTTAAAGAGTATGGTGGAGATTCCCACAGCAGCTGGTGACAGTGGTAGTAGTTGTAATACCAACTTCATCTGCATGTGACCCCAGTGGACTTCAGGCTTAGGTTGCCCTCTCCTGAAGACCACTATCCCCCTTTTGAGTTATATCGGTGCCACCACATGAAGGCGTTCCTCTCCGGCACAACAGCAGCCGGTAGGGCATCACACCGTAGTTCAAGGAGTAGGTGTTTACAGTACTCGGAACCCTCATGCATTGAAGGTGTACGGTCGCACAATTACGTACAGTTGGGGACATAAATATCGATCCACCTCCTTATGATTAAAAAAAAAAAAAGAAAGAAAAGAGACGGTTCACTGTCTTGATATTCTGTTCTATATATTATTTCTTTTGACGGCTTAAAGGCACGGAAACTAAGAAAACATAACTTAAGGCTAAGAAAATGTTACACTACCATGAAAAGAGTAAGTAGTGGGCAGAAGATCGAGACCAAAGGCTTTTCTCTTGCCAAAAAATGCTAAATGTTGTGCCTGTGTTTCGCGGAGCACCAGCTGCGCTAATACCTCAGGACATGGCAAGGAAACATGTCGAGGAAGCGTACATAACACTACACTCACCAAAAGACTAAGGAAGGGAATAAGAAGAAATGCATGTTGTTCTGAATTAGGGGCTTTTCGTTTCCCTGATACACACGATTATCTAACCCTACTAAAGCATTGCATATATTGTAGTTCAACGCAATGGGAAAAAGACAACAACCGTTTCTGCCCGTAACAGGAAAACAAATAAATAAAAAAACACACACGAGCTTTTGCTCTGCTTGTGCAGCCGACTTTACCTAATCTTTTTTCTTGACCTTCCGCCTCCACTGGTCGAGCGAGCAGGCAGACGTAAAGGGTTAAAACATTATAATCTCGCTGGCGTGTATTTCACATCAAAATGATATTTTTTGCAGGTCTTTTTCAGGTTAACTTATGATCAGACTGACGCCGGACACTAGGGACTTGAGTACAGGCAGACATTCGCTCTCCTTTTCCAGGATTCAAGAACATTTTGCACAGGAATACAAATACTTTTATTTCAAAACACAGATGCACGCTGAAGAACGTATCTACTGTACTTGTTTTAAACGTCAACTATAGTGCTGGAGAAGGACGTTTTCCCGTGGTGGCACAGATATAACTACGCAGCTACACGATTCGGTTATACAAACGTTCCTCATTTTCCCCTCTGTCCCCCCAAAGACTGGTGGACTGCAGGAGGACGGCAGCTTCAGCCTGAAGTCCACGGGGTTCACTTCAGCATGGGCCTGGGTTGCGACTACTACTACTACTACTACTACAATTGGTTACCTAAAACATACATTCTCTCGTAAAACATCGGCCCTCAGAGAGATCGTGGGTGCTGAGAATTATGCAGATTAGACGATTATAAGACTGAATAATTGTTCTGAATTGATGAAATAAAACACTGGAACTTACAAAGAAAATGTAATTGCTTGGTGAAGGGAAACCAAGCCAGGAAAAATCTATCATTACGATATTCTGGTATGTTTGATTGACATTTATGGGTAAGATACAGGATTAGATCCCTGTTATTCTCATTTGCTCTTCTCCTGACAAAAATGAAAGGAGAAAAAAACTGCTGAAGGAAATCCAGTGTCTCAAATCTCACCAACTAATACTTATGAATGGAAAGCAGAGTCAGTGCAACAACATTTTTACTGAGTGATCCTACTGATGCAGCCATGATGTTACTGTGTAATGTGTCGTGAACTGTACGGATATTAAAATAAGTTTTCTTCAAATACTTGTTCATCTTTGTGATAAAGCCTTGTCCAAGGAAACATGATACCGATTAATTTTCAGCGCCAGATATATTGCATGTTTGCGTTGGCTTCATCTGCGGGAGGAAAGCTGTAAAACTAACAGGACGCTTTTACCTGACCTGTCGTGACTAATTAACAATGCACCTCAGGCGCAGTTCTTGATGTCAACACCACCTTTTCTCCCTTTACAAAACAAAAGTTGTGAGCTGGACAACACAGGCGGGTCGAAAAACAAGTATATTTCTTCTACACCAGGTGGCCCATATCTAACGCTGCACTTCCATTCCACCAGATTTTTCGTGTGTTGTGGGGACGGATCAGTCAGTGTTACTAGCATCAACCCTGTGACATTTACCCATTTCCTATTCCCACTGCCACAGCCACACCCACACCTGCCGATTGAGCCGTCCGCAAAACACATAAGATACGGCCACGTGAGTTTCTATGGTAGCGCTGCCGATAGCCTCCCCTGTATATGAAGAATGTTAAATTGCAATATAAGATAGGGTCAATTAAACACCTCTTTTGTGAATTAAAAAAAGACTTTGAAATGGCTTATAACCGGAATAAATACTGTATGCCTCCCGGAAAAGTGTATGCATCAATATAGTACTTTTAACTCAGTGGGACCGAGAAATATGATGTGGATGATGATGATTAATTCTTTCTCTGTCTTTAACCAAATAATACCATTAGTACGAGGCTTAGTTTTCAAGTTGGTAGCAGAAGTGAGCGAACAGAAAAAAAAAAATGATTCGTATGCAAAAGGAAAAAAATATGTGACACACAATGTAAATGAGTGACCTGAAAACTAACGATGCTTAACTGTTAGGCAAAATAAACATAAAAAAAAAAAAAAAAATCTTCTAGGGCATGATATTTCGATGTTAAAAAAAAAAAAAAAAAAAAAAAAAAAAAGGGCAACTACTAGAACTCTGCGGCTAAATTTGTTCCCTTATTATTATCATTATTTTTTTCTCACGGGCGACCATGGCAGATCCAAAGTCCTACTGAACTTTACAGGACCTTGTGTTTCCCTTTTGTGGGCGTGGGAGGGAATAAAGGTCAACAATGAATCTTTTCTGTCATGATCCCTGGCGCCCATGAACACCTACACAAAGTTATTCTGATATACAGGGAGTGGTCTGTCAATAGCGCCTTGGAAATAATATGACAAGCCTGATCTCCTGCATCAGTCCCCCTTTTCACTGTCCATTCTCCCCTTCCTTCTAAACGATCTTTTCTATTTCTTTCCATATCATTCTGTTTCTGCGTACCTCCACATTCTCTCTTCCGGTTTCTGTATCCTCTCTCCCTCTCTCTCTCTCTTCCTCATACCTCGTCGTCTCTCTCATCCCTCCATGCCTAAAACTCCTATCTTTTCTCACCACGTCGACCATTTTCCTCTATGATCCCCTCACAGCATTTTTTCCCCCACGTCTCCGGCTGCTCTCTTAATTAATCTGAAGCTCCCACCTCTTCTCGTTTTCAATTTATCTTCTCTCTCTTATTCTCTGTTAATCTTCTCCCCTCTCGCGGTTACTTGATCGTCAGTTCCAGGCTTACTTTTTATCCTGCCTCTTTCTCTCTCTCTGGCCACTAAATTATAATATCTTTCCTAACACTTTTTCTCATCCTCCGTTTTCCTCTCCCTCACTTTCCACCGATTTTCTCCTTGGCAGCAGATTATTATTTTTCCCTCACATACTTTCACGTCTCTTTCCCCACCGTTTCTGTTTTCACTTATGCCACCGTATTATTCACGTCTACATGACCTTTCTCCCGTCCTCCCGTTTTTCTTCTCCCGTGTTCTTCCCTAATATTTCGTTTTTTTCCCCCCTACTCCCATATTTTTTCAGATGGGAGCTTCCTGTGCTGTCATCATTTTGCATCTTTTACTTCATGAACTCAACACAATACGGTTTTTTCTTTTATGTGTTATTCTGGACTTACAAGACGGTTTCCTTGGGTTTAGGGGGAGATTGCTCGACTGGATGGGATGGATTTAGCCCTCATTAGCCTCTTAACTCAGTGATGCTGAATAAAATCGTCTGTGTAGTTACCTGATCAAAAAAATCATCATTGTGATGGAGATTCCATCCAAGGGTTTATCACAGACCTCATCGGTGACAACAGAGAATACTTAGGTGTAATGAACGGAATAAATCACAGGGGAAAAGGCGTTACGAAGCTCCCAATGCCACTCAAGAATACGGCCCTAAATCACACACAGAGGGGGGACCTTCCGAAACTGCCGTCGTGTATCAATTCATTTCAGGCACCCCATTCCCCCACCTCGATTTTCCCCGACGTTATCAAGATTGGCTGGTGGTCGCGTCGGGCCTGAATAATGCATGCGCTTTTGAGATCGCCAAAATCTGGGAAGGGGAAATAAGCTGGTTTGCATGCCGACCCGAGGATGCCGGGGTAAACACCGAGAAACACCCACTGGAGAATGAAAGTAGGTGAGAGAAAGAGAGAGAGAGAGAGAGAGAGAGAGAGAGAGAGAGAGAAGTGATGATGTGAGAAAGAATGAGAAGAAGACAGTGTACGAGGGAGGGAGAGATAGGAAGAGTGTGAGAGGGAGGGAAGAAAGAGAGAAAAGGTATATGAGAGGGAGGGTGCGGTTGGAAGCGAGAGTGGAAGGGAGAGACGCAAGAGAGGAAAAGTGTATGGAAGGGAGGGAGGGAAAGAAAAGAACAGTGTGTGGAAGAGAGGGAAGGAGAAGCAGAGAGCGTAGGAGGGAGGGAAAGAGAAAAAGAGTCAGGTAGGGAGAAACAAACAGGAAGAGAGTACAGTAGAGAAAAACACAGAGAATGAAAGAGAGAGAGAGAAAGACATGAAGAGCGTGTAGGAGGGTGGGAAAGAAAGGATGAAAGTGTAGCAAGACAGGACTGACAGGAGGAGTGTAGGAGGGACACACACACACACACACACACACACACACACACACACACACAGTTAATTGACCGAATTCTGGAGATTCCTGTTGCCATCTCACTCGCACTGATACCTTCTCTTTTTTCGCATTTTCAGATTTAAAAAAAAAAAAAAAAATTAAATATGAAAAGAAATAGAAAAAAGGTTTTGCAATTTCCGGGTTCATATCTTCTTATTGTGAGGAACTGCTCGATTAAAAAGAAAATCTTCACGTTATAACAATTATTCATAACTTGACAGACTTCGTTGCTGATGAGACGGGAATAAGAAAAATTACTACCAATAGACGCTGTGTTTATACCTGCTGTGATTATTATTGCCGTTTTTATTTTCTCCGACAAAGAGTGTATGTTTTCACCCCTGTTTGTTTGTTTGTTTGTTTGTCTGCTGGCAGGATTACTCAAAAACTAAAAGAGAGATCTGGACCAACTCTGGTGGGTAGACAGACCATGTCCCAGGGAACAATCTATTAACTTTTGGGACTGATCCGGATCGTACTGCAAAACCTGGCTCCGGAAAACACTTCTCGCGAAACCCTAATCAATGATGAGAACACCTCACCCATTATGAAGAGTGGTCTGGAAATTATGTTGCCCTTGTCTCAGAGATGTGCTCCACTGAGTGCCCCACTAGTTCTTGCTGTTTGTTCTCTCAATTAGCTGACCATTTTTACTCAACTTTAGGAAAGATCTAGTAGTGAAGGGATGAATTGTGACTACCTAAGCCGTCCACCTGAAAAAGTCTCTCCTAACCTGAATGAAAGTCTGGCGCAAAAAAAAAAAAAAAAAAAAAAAAAAAAAAAAAAAGATAAAAGAAATACGGCATCGAAATGACAGGATTAAAAGACAAGAAATTTTATTAAAGGAGTAATGGAAATTGTTACGAAAAGTAATATTTTTTTCACTCTCTTTTCAAAGCTACAGACAGCGACCTAATTACGTTTACTGGGAATCAAAACTGCAAGGATGAATCATTATGAAAAAAATAAAAATAGAAAAAAAAAAGAGAAAGATGGGCCTGTGCACCGAAGGCGGTAAAAAAAAATCAAATTCGAGGAGTAAAAAAAAAAAAACATGCAGACTTTCAGCGATAAGAAAAACATAAATAGTAATATAAATAATTATAATATTGGAGGGGAAAAATGCAGTCTTTTAGCGATAACAACAACATAAATTTACAGACGTCCACAGTTACTAATGTTGCTTTGGCCTTCCAGTGATTTGCGTTGGTCCTTTGAAACTTTTATTCATTCTGAGATTTCATACATTCTGAAATCAATTTTAGGCCAAGTTAAAGCAAAAACGCGTACACCTCTATATATATATATATGATAGTTACTAACCACCACCAGCCACCTAACTACATGTGGTACAGTGTTCTCGCTCGCTTCGCTCCCTCGCACAGTAATCGTGAAATCGCCCGGAAGCATCAAAAATAAAATCAGGCAGTGGTCGTCAGTGCGAAAGGGTTAAGTGTGGGTCCAGGGCATCCCAGGTTTTACGAGAGAGAGACTGCCATTACCAGACGATGCAATAACGAGGAGAGGAAGAGGAGGGAGGAGAGAAGAGAGAAGAGGAGGAGAGTGGAGAGAAGAGGAGGGAGAGAAGAGGGTAGAGAGGGACAGAGGCAAATGGAGAGAGGAGCTAGAGAGGGAGACAGAGGAGCACGGGTAATTGGTGGAATTGGAGACAGGAAGGGAGGAGAAAGATGGGAGTAAGATGTGGTTATGTAGATGAGAGAGAGAGAGAGAGAGAGAGAGAGAGAGAGAGAGAGAGAGAGAGAGAGAGAGAGAGAGAGAGAGAGAGGTTAAAGTGTTGGGGGAGGGGGGTGAAAAGAGATGGCTTTATAGAAGAGGTGAAACGGGAAGAAGAAACATGGATTATTCTTGTAGTGAATGAAATGTAAAAGAACTAAATCTAACCCTAAAACAGTCGACAAGGAAAAAAAAAGATAAATATATATACAAAAGTAAAGAACCACATCAATATGCCCTGAAGATGCTGCCGTTATCAAGCAAGAAATATGGGATGGGTCCTTCTAACTACACACCAAAGTTATTACACTATCGGAGCAGCTGTTACGTTATCAGAGTCGCAATATCAACACTATCGCCTCTTCCATTGACCACAGTTACGGGAGGGAAAATATGACATGAAGATAAGAAAATGTGTACAATAGATAACAACAGTGTGATAACGCGACTCAACAACATCAAGACCTTTTTTGCTTTAATATTCTTTAAGACCAAGAGACGCAGAGAATATTTCCATCATACACGTAATTTACACAGACTTATGCATCAAGAATACGTGTTTTTGGAACAGGTTAATACTAAGACTGTGGAGACGAAAAACGATAATGACAATACAAATTCTGTCCACAGAAAAGTGGTCAAAACATAAATAAGAAAAAAATGAAGAGGCGATTTTAGGAAACTAGTGGATGAAGACTGCATTTTTTTTTTTTCTCATACACAACGAAGGATGAGGTGAAAGAAATTAGGCAAAGTTTTCTCCCACGTAAAATGCTAAGTAATCAGATGCAAAGTTTTTATCTAAAGACACTTGCTAGAATAAATGTGTGTGTGTGTGTGTGTGTGTGTGTGTGTGTGTGTGTGTGTGTGTGTGTGGTGTGTGTGTGTGTGTGTGTGTGTGTGTGTGTGCAAAACTTTTAACTCAAGTCTTTTATTGTACGATCCACTATCCACTCTCATTAAGAATCTCATAATCGTTGTCCTCAAAACAGTGGCAACAGAAGCAGGATATCCAGAATTCCAACGCAGGAGAGAGAGAGAGAGAGAGAGAGAGAGAGAGAGAGAGAGAGAGAGAGAGAGAGAGAGAGAGAGAGAGATTACAGGTGCTCCATTATGAAAAGATATAAAATGAAACGTCCTAGAAATATGAATAATGGAAAGATTACATACCATGGGAGGGAAACTGGGCAGAAATGATACTATGGCATGCTAGCTCTAGTAATCATATAAAAATAAGTCCTTCGGCGTTAAACACCAAGTAAATGTTAAGTCCTTCATCATTTAAACCATATATTAAACTTTCACACGTATGCTTCGTGTCCTTTCTATAAGCCAGCAGTTGTGGCCCACACCAGAGACCATGTGGATTGGTTAATTTCTCTACCATTGGGAGATACGCCAATTTTAAGGACTTTGCTGTGTTTGATTACTCAGAGTCGTATTAGGGACGAGGGATTCACAGAGACGGATGTAGAGCCTTTCCAGTAAACACCAATTCCTTAAATGCCACAGTATATCCTCTTATGCTGCAGTTTATCCACTAATGCTAAAGTATATCCATTAACGCTACAGTTTATCCACTAACGCTGCAGTATATCCATTCTATATTGAACTCTGATCGGGACGAGCGGGTCTGGAGGGAACTCAGATCCTGACTGACGCGGCCGTGAATAATTGCAGGTAAGGCCAGGTTCCTTATTGAGGTTAACGTGTCTGTCCCCTCCGTGCTGCACGGCTTCTCCTTTAGTGTCAGTGCCCGCTGCAGGGACACTTGTAATTATATATATATGTTTTTATGAGGGAGGGTTAAGGACGACTTTAATCTATCAGTTCTAATTCCAAAGTTTCTCAAAGCTGAATAACAACATCTTTATTTATTTATCTATTTATGTATTTAAGAAGATGAACAAAGGAAGGAAAACAAATTGAAAACAGGAACAAAACAGAAAAGACGTCATCGTAGAGAAGGGGTAAATACTATCTGAGCCTCGTTACGTCGTCTTGGTGGCGGCTCAACAGCGGATAACAATTTACAAACTCTATCTCCTTCCACACAATACTGTCATCAGTCCCTTATCAGCGTCGTTAAAGCCCCTGGTGGCGATAAGAAAGAGGAGGAAGTGGGCAGTAAAGGACAAGCTCCCTCATTATGTCCAGGTAGCGAGATTTATTTTTTAATTTTTTTTGGAAACATCAGATGCACAATTTTTAATACGGCAGAGCATGATATTAAATGAAATTAAAAATACACACACACACACACACACACACACACACACACACACACACACACACACACACACACACACACATACAGAACAGTGTAAAAAATAAAATGGAAGGGAAGAAAGATGGAGAAGCGATTAATAAAAGAAACACAAACACGGAAAAACTGAGGAAGCCAGGATGTAAGAGGCTGGACAAGAGGCCATTCCTAGATTTTAAAAAGTTACCTAGACGTGGGAAAAATAAACCAAAATAAGATACCACTGTGTTAAAGGGATTATACGAAACTAATTTTATGCAATCTAAATATGAATCAGTGACGGAGGGGAGGGGGGCATCGAAATGTCTACGAAGGGAGGGGGGGCACTGAAATATACCAACACCATTCAGGAAGTTAGTGCCATTTGTATATCATCTGGCAAAAGCTGGACAGAGAGAAAAAATATTGCGAGCCACTCCATCTTCCCACTACACTTACTCCTGCGTGGTCTGGGTGGCGTCGAAGGGAGCAGATGGAGACAAAACACCGCGACCTGACTGCTGTTCCCTCCCCGTTATGGCGCTATATTGACGTTAAGATCCAGTGATATACGGGTAATGGTATGTGTAGCCACCATAACGCTGAGGGATGGGGTGATGGTGAACACAAGAGAACACACAAGCCAGGACGTGCTGAATATATGTCCATGTTGGTTTGCCTCGATGGTGTCGTGGCTTCACACTGTTTTATGTTCATCTTTTTTTATTCGCTGGTGTCGGATGTCAATACACGAAAACGCTGAGGGAGCTTTCGTGACTCCTCTTTCCTTGTGGGTATCAGTATATCTATCTATCTACATCTATACCGACATTTATATTCTAGATAAATTTATATATACATATGCACCTACACACTCTACACGTTCAGGGTACCAAGCTATAACAGTGAAATTTAAACCTGTCTGAACATTACTGATTAACAGAAGTTCTCCAGAATTTCAAAGAGATAATACAAAATGAGAGAATTGTAATGAATCAGAAAATAATGGACATACGATCTGTTACCTGTAAAAATGCAGATACTTCAAAAATAAACACATGAAAATAATCCTCTCTCTTTCTTTCTCTCTCTCTCTCTCTTCTAGCCATTTCTTACACACCCCTTTCATCTTTATTTGCTCCTGATTATGTGCTTTTCTTTTTCCCTCTCCTTTGTCTTTGTGTACCCTCTCCTCTTTCTTTATCTGCTCCTCACTCGACCCTACTCATCCACTTTTAACCTGTCTTTGTCTCACTCACGTACTCCCCTTTACCTTCCCTGTCATTCTGCACATCAACCCCATCTCTCGTGCTATTGTTGCTGTGATTGTTGCTGTTGTCATCTCTCATTTTATCGCCTGCTAAACTAACCTGCAATGAAACGACGCCTGATCACTGATACTCCTCTTTCTCCTCATTACGATCAAAGCACAGCCTAGTAGTAATAAAGGCCAGTACTAGCCAATATATCTTCGTCTGGTACAGATAGTAGTTTACATTATCAAAGAAACACTAATCGAATCACACGAGGTAAACTGATATCATGTTTCACTCATGCGTAAAAAAAAGTGGATTTCTCTTCCGCCCACACGTGTTCTGAGGTAATATCTGCGCCTAACTACTAACAGTGAGACGGTCTTTGCGGGGGATTTCATTGGACTCCACATTAATCCAAATCCCCGGCAATTACAGGGCACCATGGCAGGCCAGGAGACAAATGGCCCCGTCAGGTGGCTCAGTCCCGCACCCACCTGAGATATGGAAGAGGCCCACAAGAGTTACGGCCAAGAATACTCCGGCGCACCAGACATTACTCGTTATTTTTACTTCTGGAGGAGGGAGTACGAGACAGGTTCTTCTTGTCCATAAAGCAAGAAGGTGACCAGGTGCAATGCTGGAGGTGCAAAGGAAACCAGAATGCAGCACTCACGTATATGCGAATCCACTCCATATCTTAGGGAAAAAAACAAAAACAAAATATGGTCAATTCATTTTCACCTGACAGAACTTGACTACTCCTACAAGTTCATTAATTAGCCATAGGTTCGTGAAATCTGAAGAGCCTTTGCTAGGAGAAACGAATTAATCTCCCACGTTACTAGTCAAATCGACTCTCCAAACCGGTAACGCTTAGCCATCAACTGAGCCGAAATGATAAAGGATCCTCGTCAGGTTGGAATAAATGCTCTATAGTTACCAGGCTGCCGTTAGCACCCAGGAATGTTTTTTATTTATTCATCTATTTTTTTATATACACGACAATCAGCCATAGTCTTAGGCAAAAAGAGGGCTGTGGTCTACGAGTCTACGATGCCCCCATTATTCTGACCATCCCTTCACCGTCCCAAATACCACCTGAATATGAACATTTCTTTAAACTTACTGTCTCTGAAAATATGTGAAAAAATAATAACCAAAGGATTTTTTTTTTTTTTTTTTTTTATAATATTTGTCGTGTGTACTGAAAAACCATTCCTTTCCCTCAATTTTTTGTCCTCCCTTTCATCTCCCAGTATGCTCTTTTTCTTTCATTCTTTTTCTCTTTTCTCTCTCACCCTCTTTTCCCAGAATCTAAGAGGGGACAAATGGAATTGCTTAAGCGTGACTGGTGGTGGTCCCCAGACAGAGGGGGACAGTATAGGCGTAGAGGGGATGAGAGGAGGGATGATAAAGTGGAGAGGAAGGGGTGGGGAAAATGTTATCATGAGAGAGAGAGAGAGAGAGAGAGAGAGAGAGAGAGAGAGAGAGAGAGAGAGAGAGAGAGAGAGACTTACTAACTGAAAGAATTATGACTGAAATGCGGCACATATTTGGTGTTGGAAGGGAATGGCAGGAGATGGGAGAGTAACACAGGCAGAGGGAGAGGACGTGAAGGTACCGTGGAGCTGTGTCGAGGGAGAAGGAAACTTGCATGGCTATTGATATAATGGGAAAGGGAAAGTGACAGGAGCTGAGGGTGGGATTAAGGCGGAGGGAAGGACAGGGAAAGGAGGGGAAGAGTATGGGAGGGAAGGAAAAGGAAGGGAAGGAGAGGAAAAGAGAGGGGAAGGGAAGGGGAGGGAAGGGTTATTATAACAGAATCGAGAAACGAACATAAAACAAAGAAATGGGAAATAAAATACTAAATAAAACTGAATAACGAGAAGGTGTAAAAAACAGGAATGGAAGGAGAAACGAAGACTCAAATTAAACGTGAATGGAATAAGTGAAATACAAATGAAAGAAGAGAAAACGCATGGGATAGCGCGGGATTTTTTGTTTTTTTGTTTTTTTTTGCGAGATTTCAGCATTCATAAAAAAGGCATCAGAGAATTAATTGCCCACAGGTATGATAGCTCTTTCATGACAGGGATGAGTCTAGACTCGTACTCTAACGCCAGACGATTTTATTCAGCTGGGAGTGTCACAACGATTATTAACTGGGGTACCACTGATCATCTCATGGTGCGGACAGCTCTAGTACTCTATCCCAACCAACCAGAGACGATTTTACTTAGCTAAGTGTGAGCCATAGGAGACAGTGATGAGGGTGTTGCGCAAAACGAGGGAAGGGGTACTGCCAGCATAGCACCAGCAGCAGTGATTCATTAAGTGGGGAGGCGCCAAGGTGGGCCGCCACTCACAAACATGTTTGTGTTGGTGTGGCACGCGGGAAGGCTGGCGCGGGAAACAGAGGCAAGGGCTATAGGATAATGTTGTCGCCCTGCAAGATTTATTGTGCCATTACCTGGAGGAGGAGGAGGAGGAGGAGGAAGGCAATAATGTTGATACTGCAGGATATGAGGTCCCCAAAAAAGGTCTACTGTACATTTATAAAGTTGAATAAAAATGGGACAAAGTAACAAATACATCACATAGGCCTAAGCACCACTGAGCACAGCAACCCCAAGTCCTCCTCGAAGTACACTCGTCCTGTCGCTCAGCCATTAAAAACAACGGTGGCATTGGAAATCTTTCATATCACCATTGGTGTACTGTAAATGGCACTTACACTACACACTGTCTGCGTCAGCGCTACTTTCGTCCCTCTCCAATATTCATCTGGCCGGGGAAAAGCTTGCAAAATACCGAACTGTGCACGTGTTGCAGGTAAGGTTTCCGTAAGTACTGCAACACTGGTATCGTGTAGGCCTTACAACCATTAATTTTGCTGCTATGTCTTTTTTTCCCGACCTTGTGTCAAGTTTGTAATATTTTTGGTTAGGTCTATCCGTTTGTTTCCACAGTATGTGCCTATCTGTGTCTATCTGCTTCCACCATTTCTGTCTGTTTGTGTCTGTCTTTCTGTCTGTCTGCTTGGTCTCCAACTTCTGGAAGCCTTGACCTGGAAATATAATTCTGATGTAAGGTGGCAGGTACTGACCAATATGATAGTCCCGGGTCAAAGGTCAAGGTCACTGAAATAACGACGACGAGGATGATTGTAAAATGAGGTGTACGAGCCAAGCTCCTGGGCAGGGTCCAGGTAACACTTCTGACAGCTACACAATGTATAACACCTGGCTTCTCTTGCATTATCAACGCCACACCTGGTGCGGGACGCCTGGCTCTGTGACGCTGTGTGTAGTGTTGAGTCGCTGTATATGTCCCCCCCCCCCTTTTTATGAGAGAGAGAGAGAGAGAGAGAGAGAGAGAGAGAGAGAGAGAGAGAGAGAGAGAGCGATTCCCTATTCGTACCATCATTTAGGCACTGATCTCCAACCACAAATACACACACACACACACACACACACACACACACACACACACACAGAGCGCAGTGGACTGCACTTTAAGCCTGCAGTCCACTGGGTTCACATTTCAGATGAACATGGGGCTAAACCAACAAAAACAGGATATCTCGGACCCTAGGAGTTGGTCACGTTCCAAGGCTTAGCAGAGGCGTATCAGCCAGCACACTGTCGCCAGAGCCCACACCACACCCTCGCTTCACCCTGTCTGTCACGCACTCTTCCACAGCGGGATTAGAGCACTCAATACCCCTCCAGCTGTGGCCTTAGCAATATTTTGTCAGCGACCTTTCTTCTTTTCCGCATACTTTCTTGTTGTCAAAGTTTCTCTTATTTACGGGTATATAATCATTGACATATTTACCAACCTACACTTGTAACTACAAATTATGCATCTACATACATTGTGTGTGTGTGTGTGTGTGTGTGTGTGTGTGTGTGTGTGTGTGTGTGTGTGTGTGTGTGTGTGTGTGTGTGTGTGTGTGTGTGTGTGTGTGTGATGAATGCATTAGAATATCTCACTCATGGTCAGGACAACTTTAATACGGTACAGCACTGTGCTAAAACAAAGGCCAGCTGTTTTTACTACCTGATAGTGAACCACAGAATTCTTCGCATTAATACTACCACCTTTGACTTCATCATGATCGACCAGTTCTAGCATTCTATCCCAACAGATAATTCCACTAATTACGAGTGAGTCACAGGAGCCTGAGAGTGTTAATACTGGGGTAATCCTGAGCAGCTACAACCACATTTCCCCCCATACAAAACAGCTTAATTTTCCTCAGTTTTTGACTTGAGAAAGAACCCCCCTACCCCCTACCCAAAAAGCCAGGGCATAATATAGGGAATACTATAGAAACGTGGGTTGCTAGTAGTAGGATGTGCAGCAGTTCATAAGCCTTAAGAATGCCTAGCTTCCGTAATGCTAAGTAGACATTAAGAATACATTGCCGCAGGTCCTTTGCAAACATTTCGCCTCTTCTTCCGTTCTCCTGCAGGTCACCCGCTCCTCCGTGACGCTACCAAACTTCACTTGCGATACTTTGTGTGATAAATATTCTATATGTGTTTACGTTTTCTCAAGGACTGATAAAAATACCCCTCCCGAAAACATACAAAATGTTTTACACGTATTTTCCTCCATGCTGCTCCAGATGAGTGAAGGGGAGGAAGTCTGTGATAGGCAGCTTACACAAGAGGCGGGCTGTGATGGAGGGAGGAAGAGGAGCGAAATAAAAGAGGATGAGAGGAGGGATGAAAGCCACGTCAAGACAATTTCAGAGGCGAAAAGGTGGGACTTGGAGAGCTAGGAGAAGGGGTGGGGAAATGATAGAAGTGACGGAGTGAGGAAAGTGAAAGGGAGTCAGGGAAGGAGAGAGAGAGAGAGAGAGAGATTAAATGGTACAGGAGAAACGTGGAACCTATAACATCCTCACTGTTATTATCTCTATGCACCACCTCTACGCATTTGCCAGGTGGTCTGATCATTGAAGTTCAGCTGTACTTCAACACAGGTAGCACATCACCATCTGGGCATTACCACGAACCGTCTGAGTGCTAGGGCTGTTTGGGTGCTGTTTTCTACGTTAGATTTTCTTCCACCTATTTCATTTATTTGCTTTTACAAACTGATTATCCTTTACTACCCTGACGACAAAGTACGCTAACATACCTTTCAAAACAAAGGCAGTGCTTCTTTTCCTTTTATCAGTCTATTTGCTTCATTATTCCCTTTCATGAAGAAAATGTCACACTGATATCATCATAATTTCTTCCACCTCATCATACTGACTTGATTTCCGCTGATTGCAAATAATTATCATATTAGTGAAATCCGATACCTCATCAGGCCAGGGATATTGATATAAATTATGTCTGATGCGTGCTAATGATCATCTGCGTGAATAATTGGAGGGTTTTTCCGTTCACATAATTTCCTATGCATACAAACGCCTCCTTCATCGAAATTCATTTGGCGGGATCTTATGTGATGTGGGGTGAACTCTCAATCTGCCCTCCGCCTCTAGCTCACTATTTTCCCTTTGGGGAATAGTGAAGGAGGAGAAGGGAGTTCGAATAACCAGGCAGCGGAGCATCTTTGTTATACCGCTGCCACCACAAGCAGGCGTCCTTCCCCATACATGGAAAATTATCTGTCGTTTAGAAAGGTCGTAGTAGTTGCTGTGCCCCTTTACTGATGCTGCAATTCATTACAATACAGAGGCTCTCGCGGACTCGGGGTGCTGCATTAGTTTGCCATTTCGCTTAGCTCCCTAATTCGCTCAGCCCTGCCTCTCATTAAGCTTCTTTTCCCCCTCCAGGATCCACCCACTAATTGCGACAGCTTATGGGCAGATTGCGTTGGCGAGGCTGAGATATGTTGGGAATATAAATGGACGGGTCGGAATGGGTCGGTCTGCATCCTATCACGGAGTTTTGTGCCGTCACTGAATTTAGATGTGTGTGTGTGTGTGTGTGTGTGTGTGTGTGTGTGTGTGTGTGTGTGTGTGTGTGTGTGTGTGTGTGTGTGTGTGTGTGTGTGTGTGTGTGTGTGTGTGTGTGTGTGTGTGTGTGTGTGTGTGTGTGTGTGTGTGTGTGTGTGTGTGTGTGTGTGTGTGTGTGTGTGTGTGTGTGTGTGTGTGTGTGTGTGTGTGTGTGTGTGTGTGTGTGTGTGTGTGTGTGTGTGTGTGTGTGTGTGTGTGTGTGTGTGTGTGTGTGTGTGTGTGTGTGTGTGTGTGTGTGTGTGTGTGTGTGTGTGTGTGTGTGTGTGTGTGTGTGTGTGTGTGTGTGTGTGTGTGTGTGTGTGTGTGTGTGTATTGGAATTTTCTCCAACCAACACATATTCTGTATTAACCCACATGATCCCCCATCCCCCCTCCTCCTCTCTGCTATTCTTCCTACCCTCTCCTGTTCATTACCCTTCCCCCAGCTCCCTACCCATTTGCTACCCTTCCTCCCACTCTCTCCTCTGCTCTTCCTCCCAACCCTTATTCCCACTCCCTTCCCATTCTCTACCCTTTCCCCATTCCTCACCTTCTCTTTTCCCTTCCTCCGAGTCCTCACACCCTTCTCTACCTTTCTCCCACTCCCTATTCTCTTCCCCACCCTTCCCCTGCTCCCTATCCCAATCCCTACACTCCCAACCTCCTCCACCTCCATCCCCGTCCCAGTAGGTCCAGTCCCGTTATCTTATTTACAACCCTGGTAACTTCTACTCCTGACGTCCCACTAGCACACACACTGACACTACGAGATCGCTTCCTTTCCTTCTGGGATTGCGTTTTTCACCAACACACACACACACACACACACACACACATTTTCACTCTATTCTCGGCCTCCGTGCTCGTTCACCCTCCTCCTTTTACTTCTCATTTTGCATTTCATCTAACATAATTGGACGATCATTTTGTCTCCATCACCTGCCTTCGCCCACCACCCTTTATCCCTTCCCTTGCTTTACTTTTATGATTTTTACTTTTAGCTCCTCCTCTTCCTCCTCCTCCTCCTCCTTTTCCAATTCATCTTCTCATCCCTCTCTCTTCTCTTCCTCTTTCCCCCTCCTACTCCTATATTCTAATCACGTTCCACCCTCCCTTCCCTTCTCCTCCTCCCTCCTCCTCATCCATCTTAGCTCATCTCTTCCTCTTCTTTCTCTGCTTCCCCCCCCTCTCTCTCTCTTTCTCATCCTGTACCGCATCCCACCCTCTTCTTTATTTTCCACTTCCTCTTCCTTCTCTTCTTCCTCCAACGCTCAGAGTACGAATGTCGGGGCTCGAGAAAAGAAAATGTATGTTTCTCCAGATTTCCTCTCCTCCCTGTCTTAGCACTCATCTCCACCTTCATCCTCACCCTTCCCTTCCTCCTCCTTCTCCTCTTCCACTTCCTCTTCCCTCCTCCTCTTCCTTTTACCACCTTCCTCTTCCCCATCGGTCAAGGCAAGTATTTCCAAGTGGGCTCACGAGACAAAATGGAATAACGTGTTTATTTCTCTATATTTTTCTCGCCTCTAAAACGCCAACAATTTTCCGCAAGACTCTCACATTTTCCGCTCCAGCATTTTTCTTTTTTTCTTTTTCTTTTTTTTTTTGGTGAGAGGGCGCCGCTTCTCCTTCCGCGCCTCTCTCTCTCTCTCTCTCTCTCTCTCTAGCGGAGGGGTTAACGAAGTCTGTATCTAATGTCCTCAGTCGGACCGATGAAGCTTAGGTGAGAAGAAAAATTTAGCTTCTATTTATTATTTTATTCAAGTTTCCTTCAGAGCCAAAAATTTTTCCATTCCGCTACCGACACATGACGCCAACTTCACACGCCCCCACTTGGACACTAATACCGAACCGTCCACATTGATATCCTTACTACTATCTATTTTTTTTTTTAATCTGCTGAATGAGAATAATGGATCAAAGTGGCAAACGGATGAAAAAAAAAAAAGTTTGAGGCTAATTATGGATGTGAGAGAGAGAGAGAGAGAGAGAGAGTCATCCTTTTATTTAAGTACTGGAAGTCAAAATAAAAGATAATAAATAAAAATTGAATCCAACAAGCGACGGACTACCTCTGTGAATTGCAAAAACGATGTCACCAATTCCCGACCCGATATTGAAGGATTTTACACTTTACAAATAATTTTCAACAAAGCCGCTGTTGTGCTCGTTTAATGCCCTGTGTTAGTGTTGGATTTTTTTAATGCTTTTGTGCGTGAGGCTGGACTACCATTTATGATTAACACTGGTATGACCTCCCTGGTATAACGCATCAATTGACGAACTAAACTCCATGGACCCGGAATACTGTGTGGGTTAGGGAAGTGGTTAATCATCCTTCCATTTGTAGGATGGAAGGGAGGCTAACTGTGGTAAACCCCATCACCCTAATGGCCTCAAATGACCCCACTGTTCCACCATCACGTCACGGTCAGATGTGGTGTCATTCATCAAAACACGGACAAGGCCAAAAAAAACCTTCTCTGTGACGATGTGTGTTCCGTTTTATTTCATCCATCCAAACACGAACAGGGCCAAACCCCTTCTCTGTGATGTCGTGTGTTTCATTTTATTCATTATCAGACGACTTGTTATTCAACTCTTCTACTCTTAATTCACTTCATCAATATTATCGCTATTTTTTATGTTTTTTTTTTTGGCATAGTTAACTTTTCTGCTATATTACACATTTACAATGTTCAAGATATACATTTTATCAACACTGTAACAATATTCATTAAATTCTATCAATACTACAGTAATATTTTTCATTTTACATATGTTTTATCAATATTACATTCATTTACTAATATTCTTGCGATTTTCAGTCGATTTTGCCCGATAATTTAGCGAAAATTTATACAGTTTATCAGTATGTTAGCGGTTGTAGCTTTATTTTTCATCAATATTTCCTTCACGGTGTAAACGCAAGCAAACGAAAATCACTGTCGCATTTGGAGTGGAGGAAAGTAATTCATAAGCATCATTCATCTCCGGTTATTTAAACTACTACTACTACTACTAATCTGTCTATCTATTGCCAGACGCCTCAAACCCGTAAGGGGTGGCCGTTAATAAAGATAAATAAATAAATAATAATAATAATCATCATCATCATCATCATCATCATCGAGCCAAAACATTTTTAAAACTCCACTCTTGCAAGCTGCCAATATATATGGATGGCGACAGGAATAGCGCCGTCTGTATCGGAATAATAAACTTGATCTGGTTCCAGGCCGACGTTCGCAGTTCCTTATTGGGTTATACACTGTCCCGTGGCATCGAATTCACGTCCTTTTTCCGGAACGATCGAGGCATTTACTTCTCCCTCTTCCCCCTCTTTCTTTTTCTCCTGGGTTGTGTAAAAAAAAAAAATGATAGAACTGAATACTGATGAGCGGTCAGTAAATGCAATGAGATTTTAAGTTGTGTTTTGCATTTGGTTGTTTTGGAGTCAGTATGGATGAGGATGTGTGTTTGTTTGATTCGATGCATAACGTAGGGCTCCTTCGATGACAAGTTCAGTCTGAAGGGTGAAGGCTCGGTCAGGAAGTTGCCATGTCTATACAGTTTCTCCACACACAAAAACAGCTCCGGTAGCACCAGAGGTTGTGTTTACTGACCCGTCTGTGTACAGTATTAGTCAGTGGTGGTGATGGAATCAATAAGGGCCAGAGCTTCTTGACGCTGCAACTGTGATAGGATGGAAACTCTGGGACAGGATGGAGTGAATGTCAGCATGCGGATTGGTGGTGATTCTCAGGGTAGGGGGTGCCAATGTAATGATACGATGGTTCCAGATGTGGTTACAAGTAATTAATTGTGCTACATTAATGCCTTCGTGCTGCCTAATTGGACCTTTTGCCCACCTTAATAAAGTTATATGCAAGCAGCTGTATCAGGTCACAGATCTTGGTGATGGTCCTCTCTTCTCTCTGCATTATTATTCTCAGAAATCATCCCGTCAGGAAATCAGAAAAAAATTTACGCCATAGTGACGAAGACTAGAGGCCTCGGCCTCCAAACTCTAGGTGAACCCGCTACTGTACTGCAGCACACGACCTCTCCTGCCTTTAACAGCCCCTTTCCTCTGTTGATTATCCGTTTTGGTAATCGTACGCGGAGTGGGGGACGAGGCAGATCAAGGGCCTGAAGCAGACCTGAGACAGGAGGCCGGGAGTCGGCGTCTTCCTGCAAGGCCTTCCTCAGCCAGTCTGCTACCGTGATCGGAACTTCAACATTAAGTTTCCTATACATACCACACACCACCCAGGCTAGGCTGTATATGTCAGATTCCGGGCGACACGGCTTGCCCGACCTTATTTCCAATGCCAGCCATGGATGTAGAGACTTCTGTTTTCTTTCAAGGGGATTTTTGAAGGGGTCAGTTCCGAAATACGTCGCCATACCGAAATCAATGACCGTAATCTTCAAGAAACCCTCGGACGAAATGCCAACACATATATTGTTAGCCTTTAGGTCGTTGTGGCATATCCCCGCCGACGCAACCCTCTGCACCACCATGGCCAGCTGCCTGGCTACTTCCTCCACAAACTCTTCCTCCCTCCCGTTTACCACCGCGTCGTTCTTCGCGTCTAGAATTGACTGGAGCGTCCTCCCAGCGTATTTAGTTATCAGGACGCTTCGGGAGATACAGACACCCATTATTTTCTGCACACCACCGTAATGCTGCAGCTGCCCTAGGAACTGGAGTTCCCGCAGCAGAGCCTTGTGACCCACCAAGGCCTTGACAACGGCATCACTACGGGAATACCTCAGCCTGTAACACTCCCCGTAGCTCCCACTTCCCAGGCTGGTGACCTCGGCTCCTTCCACCTGTCTTTCGAAACTGAAGGCAGGTATCATTAACACTCTGAGGTCCCTGCACAACTTGTGGAGAGCGCGGATAGACATTCTGTGTCGTGTGGCAGAAATGTCTGTGGGGGTGGGGAATTTGGAGTTACAGGCCGTGTTGTCGACGTTTGTGGTGCTCTCCATCACGGCCACCATGGCATTCATGATGTCTATGATGTTGTTCTGGCAGGGTCTGTAGATTCGTCTGGTGATGCCCTTGACGGCGTGGGTGGCGGCGCGGAAGACGGTGCGGACGAAACTGACGGTGATGTTAAATATGGCTTTGAAGGGGGCGATGAAGATTTTGGGGATACTGATGGTGATGCTGATGGTCCCTGAGGGGGGCTGCCGGGGTGCAGAAGGTTGCTGAGGGGGCTGGTGAAGGGGCTGAAGAGGGTGCTGAGGGGGACTTTGTCGGGGATGCAGGGGTTGGTGGCTTGGTTGAATATGTTGCCTGTAGCTGAACATTTCGAACTTTTTTCCTTTTTTAAACTGGCTACTATTCTTTTAGGCTAAGACAGACTGGGTAAAGGACTTATTGGGTTTTTGCGTAAGGTAAAGGGGATGGTTTGTTAAATACGTTGGGAAATGGGGGGGAAGGGGAGGAAGTATGAGGATGTTGTAGTTGTAGCCCAGGCTCATCTGAAGCGTAAACACCGTGGACTGAAGGCTTAAGCTGCCCACCTCCTGCATTCCACCAGGTTCCTTTCTGGGGACATGAAATTAGCTAAGGGACGTTGGTACAGTCAAGCAGTTGAGCCGCCCGGTTATGCTGGTGTCACAAGACGATGGGGTCCCTCTCCAACACCAGAGTTTGGCGAAAAAAAAGTGTGGTATAGGTGTTGGAAGTATATCATCATCATCATCAAACCCAAGGGACTGAAAGATACAGGATTATTCACCAACTTCTGAACATATTTCCGGCAGGTCTGTTGTAGTCCTTTCACCTTAACTTGGCCCACATTTACGTCCCTTTGCAGCCAATTTCACGTAGCAAAGCAAGCCAGTGCTACGGCTCTCCATCCATCCATCCATCCATCCATAGCACCTCCTCGTGACCAGCATCATATTCTAGCTTTCGTCTATTGTTACAGTTCAGCATTCAAGACGGAGGGATGGCCATTTTAGACCAGGTTAGAGTGGAAAGTGTATAGGTTAGGTTTTGCAGCTGACTTTATACCCGTTGCCCTCCAACTTATTCGTGGTAGAGACGTGTGTGTGTGTGTGTGTGTGTGTGTGTGTGTGTGTGTGTGTGTGTGTGTGTGTGTGTGTGTGTGTGTGAGAGAGAGAGAGAGAGAGAGAGAGAGAGAGAGAGAAACCACCAATTCTCTATCTAATTTAGGACAATTTCGTGTGGCATCCATTACGAGAAAATTAGCGCCGTGTATAACTTCCCTGCCTCGACTTTAAGTTCATTTGGACTTCGTGCGATCTGGATTTTTTCCTTACCCCTCAACTCAAGAACATTCTCAGATTTTCTCGGTTCTCCTTTTTAATCATCGCCATCATCATTATCATCATCATCAACATCACCATCGTCATCTTTATCCTCCTCCTCATCATCATCATCATCCTTGTCATCAGACTCGGGTAGGTTCCAATCTCTAAGTTTCACCTTTCTCCTTTCTAAATTATCATCATCACATCATCATCATCATCACCTCTTCTTCTTCCTCCTCCCAAGAAGCTCCAGTGTCTGAGTCTCTCAAATTCGCTCCTCTCAGTCCATTACCTAAAGACTCGTTCCATTTCTTGCACCTCTTCTCACCACCAGGATCACTCGGCCAACTCTTTCAACTCTTTTCTTTCCTTCACCACTGTTCACCCAGGTCTTTTATTTTATTTTCTGCTATTTTACTTGTCTATTTTATTTATTTACATATTATCGACAGTGCTGGAAAGGGACGCCTTCCAGTGGTGGCACTGATTTAAATGAGCGGATCTACTGTCCACTTGTACAAGGCCAATCTTCACGAAATATAGCGACCGGTAATATATAAACATACATTACCAGCAAGTTTCGTTTTTCTCGTAACCCTGTTGCTATCGTGACTTCTCTTCAGCTGAATAAAATCGTCTGCCTCTAGCTGGAAACACCACAGAGCTGGAAATTCATGGCCTTAGCGGTAATTGAAATAACTGTAACCTTTTCTATGAGGTGGGTTCGCTTAAAATCGTCAACAATATCCCGGATTACAATAAAGGTTTGTGAATTGTAAACTAAAAGAGTAAAATTCCCTCCTCTTCCTTTCACAACACAATTCACTTCTCCTTTGTCTCCTCTTCACACCACAGTTCACTTACTTCCTTCGCCTCTTCTTCACACCACAATTCACTTCCGTTCCTCCTCTTCCTTTTACAACACAATCTACCTCCTTTCCTTCTCTTTTCCTTTCGTCTGGCTGCATCTCACCCCAGCCTCACTCCCCTCCCCTCTCCTATGTACCAGAGAACGCTACTGTCAGGGGCTATCTATCCCTCCATCCAGTCCCTCCCAGCTCATAAAAACTCACATTTTTTTGCAGTTTTCATCATACTTCTCTCGTATTCTCTCTTTTTCAGTTCACACTTTCGTTCAGTTTCAACAGATTCCTTCCGTATATTCCTCCCATTCTTAACTCAAGTTTAGGGTTTAATTTTATCATATTTCTTTCATATTCTCTCTTTCCCAACTCACACTTACGTTCAGTTCCATCAGATTCCTTCCGTATTCTCTCCATCTCTCATGTATTAACCTCCATTCTTCACTCGTGTTGGCTCTTTTCTCTTTCATCCTGCACTTCTTCACTTACTGACATCATCCAACTTTACATTCATCCTTCAGTTACTTTGTTTCACGAGCTTCCATGCATGATCTCTCATTTTCACCACCTTTCTGTCATTTTACACTGAACATTTTCTTGTACATCTATTTCCTTTCTCACTGCACTTCAATGTATAAACTCTCTCTCTCTCTCTCTCTCTCTCGCACACACACACACACACACACACACATCTTCGCTTCCACGTTCGCACATACCCTCACAGTAAAAACAGCTCGCCAACGTTAACTTATGCATATCAATTAACCTCCAGGCCGGGCCACTAAGAAAGCTCTAGTGTGCACAGATAAAAACACTTGCTCCCTTGGGTATATATGCAAAACTTGTTAAGGAATTTTGAGTCGATGGTTAATGGAAGAGAGTATTAAATGCTAAGAAAAATGAAATGAAAAACATGTAAAATGCCGACTGCTTCATAAATGCCTCATTTTAAGGGTTCCGTAGGGTCCGCTTTGTCTTGCTCTGATGTGGATGTTAAGGGGAATTGAAAACACACACACACACATACACTAACAATACTTTTCCACACACACACACACACACATCAAACTCACACACACACACACACACACACACACACACACTAACAATACTTCCCCCCCGCCACACACACCAAACTCACACACACCACATCAGATCAACCACCATCCTTAACAAACCTGCCGTAATCAAACCCGGGTCAGTCTGGTGGTAAACTGAAGGGGAATATTACGCGTAGTTTCACGATATAAAGGCAACCCGACCGTGAATCTTTCGGGATTATATCAAGAGTTTGTTCATTAGGGAAAACTTTGCATCGAGTTAGCGGAGCAGAGTTGAGCTTTGGCCTGTAGCGCACACTATGAGGATAAGGAGGTGGAGGGGGCAGGATTGCATTGAGGATAAGCTGGGGGGTATGAGCAGTCTGTTTTCTTGTTTTCCTTGTAATGAGGAGGGGAGGGAGGACTGAGCGCGATTTTACTCACTGGTGGTGAATGGGGAGGGGAAAGGGAACTGATTTTTCTTTCGGTTGTAGGAGAGGGTGTTTTGTATTCTAGTCGATTGTGTGTTGCGGGAAAGGGAGGGTCTTTTTACTTCATCAGTCGAGGCGTGGATATTTCAGTGTGTGTGTGTGTGTGTGTGTGTGTGTGTGTGTGTGTGTGTGTGTGTGTGTGTGTGTGTGTGTGTGTGTGTGTGTGTGTGTGTGTGTGTGTGTGTGTGTGTGTGTGTGTGTGTGTGTGTGTGTGTGTGTGTGTGTGTGTGTGTGTGTGTGTGTGTGTGTGTGTGTGTGTGTGTGTGTGTGTGTGTGTGTGTGTGTGTGTGTGTGTGTGTGTGTGTGTGTGTGTGTGTGTGTGTGTGTGTGTGTGTGTGTGTGTGTGTGTGTGTGTGTGTGTGTGTGTGTGTGTGTGTGTGTGTGTGTGTGTGTGTGTGTGTGTGTGTGTGTGTGTGTGTGTGTGTGTGTGTGTGTGTGTGTGTGTGTGTGTGTGTGTGTGTGTGTGTGTGTGTGTGTGTGTGTGTGTGTGTGTGTGTGTGTGTGTGTGTGTGTGTGTGTGTGTGTGTGTGTGTGTGTGTGTGTGTGTGTGTGTGTGTGTGTGTGTGTGTGTGTGTGTGTGTGTGTGTGTGTGTGTGTGTGTGTGTGTGTGTGTGTGTGTGTGTGTGTGTGTGTGTGTGTGTGTGTGTGTGTGTGTGTGTTTTAGAAAAAATATTTCAAAATTCTGCCGTCTGGCTTCGGGATCTCACAGTATTTTTTTTTTCTTATCTACTGTCTATTCCTTGCCACTTCTTCCCCTCTTGTCCCTCAGCATGCTCTCCCCTCGCCCTTCATGTCTCTCTACGCAACATTCATCTCGACATTCCTTCCTACATTCAACTTCCCACAACTTCCTTTTCTTTCCTTCGGGGAGCCTGTCACTATGGCTGGCATTTTAATTGTTTTTCTCAGTTAGACTTTCCTGTGCTTTTGTCTGCTCTCATCAAATAGTAAATACCACACAGGCTGAGCTGGCCTGAAGTTGCGTCAGATGAAAATGTAACATCTGCCAGAGAAATGAGTTACAAAGAAGTCTTCCTCATCTTCTACTTCTTTTTCTTCTTTTCTTCTTCATCATCATCATCATCATCATCATCATATTATTATTATTATTATTATTATTATTACTGCTGCTACTACTACTACTACTTCCAGCAGCAGCAACAGCAGCAGCAGTAGCAGTAGAAGTAGTAATGGTCGTAGACACAGATTCATCTGAAACGTGAGCCTGGTGCACTACAGGCTGAAGTTGCCTTTCTCTTACAGTCCACCATCCTCCTCTCGTGAGAGTGGGGGGGAGTTTAGGAAAGTTTGTGTAACTAGGCAGCTCCACCACCTAGTTATATCGGTGGTACCTCATGAAGGCATCCCTCTTCAGCACCACACAACTCGACTTCTGTTGGGATGTTTGTCTCTCCACGTGGGGACAGTGGCAGGCTTCCCAAGTTCCGCCTACCTCCACGGGGCGTCGCTGTCCCTCCATCCTCATGATTTATGGTCACCCGCCACCAACTTCAGTATTCTTGGCACGACAGTTCCCTTCCTGACCAAGTTCCCAAAGTGACAAAGTACGAAAGAAACATCTATAAGGAAAGGGAATCTGGGGGGGAGAGACGGGATGATATTTTGTCTTTCAGTTCGTTATATTTTTAAGACATTACTAAAGAGAATTTGGAGAAGATAGGCAGAATGATGCTTTGTCTTTCACTTCAATATATTCCTAATAGTTTCTTAATGATGTGGAACGCTACTGTATAACGAAAGGGAGTATGGGGGAAAGAGATAATATTTTTTCGTCTTTCGTTATATTCCCAAGGCATTTTCAATGATGTGGAGTGATAAAGCGATTCGAATAATACTCTGTCTTTAATTTTGGGAGAGAGAGAGAGAGAGAGAGAGAGAGAACACCCCCACCCCCCACTTTCCAATCAAAAATGTAATACTCCACCAAATTCTCTGTTCAATCAAGCAAAGTAAAGTAATCTTTCAACGCTCTGGCTTCCCGGGGCTAAAGCAGTTACGTCACTAATTAATACAGTTTTCTTTTTATCCAAACTGATTAATGTTTTGCCGGTCAAATATTTAGTGAAGCTGAGAGAGGCGAGGGAACTTCAAAATTATACAAGACGAGAAAACGTCAATAATACAGGCGAGAGAAGTTCAACAATACAAAAGTGTGTTAACACTGATTTCCTGGTGCATGAGCTGAAGATTTTTTTCTTTCTTTTTTATGCAGGGAAAAATTGGAAACCTTGTGCAAGCTGTCATGTTTACGGAAAGCCTAGGAATACTGCCGTCCTTTTTATTTCCAAAGCCAGCATTCTCGATATCACCTTCCTATTTCCAACACTATCATTCTTGAAACCATACATCATTCCTTAGATTACCAACCTCATCCTAGTCATCACCATCATCATCACAATCACAGTCACCGCCATCCACAATCATTCTCCCTCTTCATCCAGCCAACATCAGTACCATTATTGTCCAATTTCTCAGCATCAATCCCATTATCATCATATCCCTATCACCATGGCCGCCATTACCATCGTTTAACCCTGATATCATTACAATCGTCCCCATCTTCCTAATCACATTGTAATTTATGGCTCCAATCATCGTCAACATCGCCATCACATTTATGACGATCAGCAGTCAATAGCATGATAACTGACCAATAATAAGTAAACTGACACACACACACACACACACACACACACACACACACAGAATCGTTGTCAGGCCAGATACAACGTTCCCGAACCCTTATTCCTTCTTCCCACCCCCTCCTCTCTCTCTCTCTCTGAAAAAGGATTATAAAAAGCCATTATATACGAGCGATCTTTTCCTTCCTTCCTCAGAGACAAGGATGAAATATAACAAAGCCTCTTCCTCTCACCCCAACTTTCCCCTCCCTCCAGTACCCCTAAATCCCTCATAGATTTAAACTCCCCAAAGTTTTCGTTAAGTAGATAAAGTTTAATTGATATGACGATGTGGAGGAGTAGACGAAGTGGAAAAGTAATGCGAGGAAGCGTTTTAAGATTGGCAGGTGGATGTGAAGAGTGAGGATGGAAGGGTCTGTGGGTAGATTCTGAACTAAGCAAATCTTGATGAACTCTAGAATACGGTGTACAGTAGGGTAAAAGCTGGAAATGAAGGTTGGGAGAATGACGGAGATTTTCTCACTATACAGATAAGTAGGTAGATGCTTGGATGGATGGATGGATAGATAGATAGATAGATAGGTAGGCAGATAGACAGAGATAAACATAGATATTTTTTGTTAGAGTGCGATACCATTTAAGCAGGACAGATAGATGGATGTAGGCATAAGTTTCTGAGCTGGAGAGATTAATACAAAGAGAGATGTATGAAAAGATGATTATTATTATTATTTTAAACCAGAACCAATACAATATAATAGAAAAGCAAATGGAAAGATGGAGAAGTTATATTTTGTAGTCTGACCAGAAGCGAAACATAAAAAGATGGAGAGATTATTATTATTATTATTATTATTATTATTATTATTATTATTATTATGATTATTATTATTGACCGCAGGCGATATCCTTGAAATGGAAAGAAAGATAGATGGACAGAGAGAGAGATTTGTCTTTTAAGTTAGATTAACAGATCCACACATGGAGTAAGATTATTTTCTGAGTCAGACCCGAAGTGATATCTTTTACACTGGCTGGTTTTATTCCTTTTCCTTGCGCTGGAGGCTGGAGGGGGGAGGGGAGACAGAAAAATAGAAACAGAAATGGGAGAAAAATGTGGGGGAGAGGAAATGAGAGAAGGTATGGAAAAATGAGGAAAGAGGAAGGATAAATAATGAAGTGGGAAGAGGAAGGTGGAGGAGAACAACAACAATGGTGTGAGAAGAAAATGGAATAATAATGAGGGAGAAGAAAGACTGCGAGAAAAGGGGGAAGGAAAGATAAAAGGCAGCGTTAAAAGGAAAAAGAAACGAGAAACAGAAGAATTGTTTAGATGTGAGGCAGCAGAGAAACAGCGCTGGATGTGGAAAAAGAAGAAATACTGAGAATGATGGGGAAGACCGAAGGAATATTGGAATCCCCTTTCACACGGATTTAGGAGACTTCGCTGCATCTTCACTTTATATATTTATTTTATTTTTTGTATTTCTCTTTAGTGTTGGTAAGGACGGAAGGAAGTTAAGGGTAAGAGGGAGAGGTATATGTGGAGAGAAAGATTTGGTATAACCGGAGGCAAACAGGGATGAATTAAATAATTGTAAAAAAAAGAAAAGTCCTACAGCTCGACGAAAACAATGTAAAATAATCGGTGTGGAAGAACGATAAAAGAAGGTGAGTAGAGAAGACAAGGTCACAATATGGTGACGAGAAGAACAAAAATGAAGAATGATAAAGACGATGAAAGAGGAGAGGATGTTGAGGAAGGCAATGCAGAATAATGAGGGAAAGAGAGAAAGACAAAAATGGAGGTGAGGGAAGAGAAAAAGATGGGAGGAGGAGGAGGAAACATGATGAGCGAGGAGGAAGAAACATGATGAGAGAGGTGTTGATGGAGGAGGGAGGATGAAGGTAATCTCTAGGTGAGATAAGCGCCTGAGGATATGACAATAAGAGAGAGAGAGAGAGAGAGAGAGAGAGAGAGAGAGAGAGAGAGAGAGAGAGGAAGGTAACACGTAAATAATTACTATTAGTGGCCAATATGGAATAGGCCATTTTGGGCTCTGACGAAGGTATGGGTGCAAGTAGAATGAGAAATGTAATTACTTCTGTGGCAAGTTGAAGTATCATCATCATCATCATCATCATCATCATCAAAAGACTAATAATACACGGATCCCTCTATCCCACACAAATCATCACAAACACACAAAAAAATCCTTCTGTTTCACACACACACACACACACACACACACAAATACATACACATACATATAATCTCTTTCTCTCGTACACACACACACACACACACACACACACACACACCACTCAGATCTGATGATGTCTGTGGGTCTGATGATGAGAGTGCGACCTACGTTCCTCTTTAATGCCACATCTCCCACTGCTGCTCTCCTCTTGATTACTCCACCCCGCTGTCTTACCTCCACCCACTCCACCCCGCTGTCTTACCTCCACCCACTCCATCCCTCTCTCACCTCCACCCACTCCACCCCTCTCTCACCTCCACCCACTCCACCCCTCCCCCACCTCCACCCCTCTCTAACTTCCACCCCCTCCACCCCTTTCTCACCTCCACCCACTCCATCCCTCTCTCACCTCCACCCACACCACCCCTCTCTCGCCTCAACCCAGGCTATCAGCTACCTGGGTCTTTGTCTCGACTAGTAAGGCGGTCCCTTCACACCTCCTCCTAAGCGATTTATTTTGCCTATTTTACCTTATCATATTCTCCTGAGTATATTTATATCGGTGTAGTATCGTCCTATCCTTCATAAACAGCGTACAAAAGAATATTTACCCATTCATTTCGGTGATGCATTTTCCGTTTTTTTCCTGTTTCTTCCGGATGATTATTTTAGCTATCTATGTATTTCCCTACCCATCTCTCATCTATCTAGCCATCTATTTATCTACCTATCTATCTATCTGGTCACCCCTTCCGGAGTTAAGGCGACTGGCAATTGACAGATAAAGAGACGGCTAGTTATAGACAGATAGATAGACCGTAGCAGGGAAGGGAAGGGTGGTGATAAAGCGAATCAATATTATTTTCTCAACCTTACAATACATACACTTCGGGACCCTGGGCCCGGTGAAACTCTAACTGAACAAAAATAAGCCATAAAACACAAATAGAGTAAACACAGGATCCAGGAGGCGGCTCAATGTTTACACCAGCGCACAGAACTTCGCAAAAACCAACACAGAAGTTAATCCTGGTGTGCCGTGTTGGGGGAAGGGGGCGGCCACCGTTAGAAATTTTAACTCTGGGGTTTACAAAGCGGTCTATTATTGTCCTTTGTTAGTACGTCCGTCTTCAAGGCAGATTGTGTTTAATAAGAAAAGTATGAATAAAGAAGCACATAAATTCAGATATACAGCTAAACATACATTTACTGAAAAAAGGTTTGGTGGTGAGACAATGATAAATAAACTTTGTCTTCAATCTGAAACTGGTTATTATGATCGTGTATATTTCAGTAGATGTGTATATTTCATCCATGCATAGAATGAGACTGAGAAACGAGGTTGGAGTATACTGCACTTGTCTCTTTGGAAACGGTCGGGAGAAAGGCGTAGAATTTTTCATTTCTGAGGGGTAGGCTGAGTGGAAGGTGAGAAACGATGCATGGAGAGAGAGAGAGAGAGAGAGAGAGAGAGAGAGAGAGAGAGAGAGAGAATGAAAGAGAGAGAGACAGAGAGAGAGAGAGAATGAAAGAGAGAGAGAGATAGGAGGGGGGGGGGGATGACTGGCGGGTGTGGGCGAGGGGCTGGTCCTGTTCAGTGCCAGTGGCGCTTCTCAGTGTCTCTGTGGCTCTAGCAGGGGGAAGGTGGCACGCTCCTCTAAACCCCACCTAAATCCACGCTCACGGTGACACAATCAATGAGAAAATTAACCCTCTGGATGCAGTGTATTCTCTTCACCTGAATAAAATCGTCTGGAGTTAGTTTAAGCAAAATCCAGAGTTCTTAAATTACTGGTCATACCGTAAATCGAGGTCGCTTTTACTTGCGTTGTGTTTCTGGGGTCATCTGAGTTTGAATGGAATCGTCGTTTTCCGGAATATAATGCAAACTTCGCAATTCGTGTCCACAGATAAAAGCATAGGCTGTTTTGTGAGACGTTCAGAGCCTGGCAGTCCCTAGTATTGTTATCGTTTCCCTGAATTTTAATAAGATAATAGCTTGCTCATTAATTTACCATCTTGTATTCTGCTGCTGTGATCTCTAAATTCCCAGCGCCATGGATTCACCAAGCTCACTAATTTACCATCTCGTATTATGCTCAGTTCCCTAAATTCCCAGCGCCAGAAATACACATAGCATGCTCACTAATTACCTTTTCGTATTTTGCTCTGGTCTCTTAATTAACAGCGCCACCTGGACCATTCACTACACCAGATAATTATACTCTTTTCACCTTAACTTGGCCCAGCTTTTTATTATTTTGCAGACTATTTGATGCAGCCCAGTTTCTATGGCTTTACAGCATTGTTTTCACAGCACTTCTTCGTGACTAGTATCATGATCTAGTGCCAATCTGCTCTTCCAAGGGAGCATTTAAATTGAGAGATGGCAATATTTGGTCAATTATGAGTACGAGTATAAAGGAAGACCCGTACTAGGAAATGAGCCCGAAAAAGGTTAAAAACAGTTACAGTATATGAGAGGAACTGTACGATAAAAAAAAAAGCGTAGATTCAAATAAAAAGGCTTTGTTTCCCTGCAAAACTAGGTGAAAGGAAATCCCCACTTCAAACACAGTACAGTAAAAAAAACAAAAAAAAGTATGGCCGCCTGGGGAACGATAGATGTGAAAATGAGTCCTGTAGATCACGCATGAATTATTAACCTACAGCCTTAAACAAACACACACACACACACACACACACACACAACACCCAGAATGTGACCTTTTGTGCGATTTTGAGTCCTAATACTAACCCAGGATAATATCTACATCTATAATCCCAGGGTGCTCCACATACCACACCGCTTCGTCCGTGGTTCAGAGTGATACGTGGGTTAAGGTGAGCGATACGTTTTTTTTTTTCTTTCTTTCTTTGACTACGCAGCCGTGAAAGTTCTGTACTCGGGCCAGTGCACACAACTGCCACGTACATTCTCTAATTTGTATCCTGTTTCACACGGTTCTATCGTTTTGTTCCGCTCAGTACGATGATGTCTGCCTGCCTATCTATCTATCTATAGCCATACGCTTTAATTCCGTAAGGGGTGGCCACAAACAAATAGCCTCCATGTCACCCTGTCTCCTGTCATTATGCTGTCCTTCCCCCAACACCCTCACGATGATGAGCTTTGTACTTTACTCTTGTTAATGTATTCAAGATTTTTATTTTTTTTTGCTTCATGAAATACCCTGAAACTTGAGGAGATGAGTGCTTACCAATATCAACATTTATCTGTATCTACCGTATAATTTCCTATTTATGTATTTCTATTTGTTCTATCTATCTATCTATCTGCATAACAGGGAGGTACTTCGGGAACTCAGCAAACAGAACTACTTGTGCATTACGTTATCCATTCAAATAATTCTCCCCAAAGTTTATTCATATTCTATCGCCTGACCATTCACCTGAACTTCTTGCATATCACACAGGCACAATGATAATTCAAAAATCGACAAAGTTGTATTAAAAAGTCACAGTCTACAAGAGACAATAGGAGGCCGGGGGAATGGATGGTAAAGCTAAAATGATGAGTGTCTTTCTTTCTTTCTTTCTTTTTTATCTCCCTCACACGTTTATGAAGAGAGAGAATTTTTTATCCACACTTACGGTTCGCTTTACCTGATTGCTACCTGAGGTCTCTCGTAAATAAAGTTACCTACAGGCAGAATGAAAAATGAAAGGCATGGAGGTGTGCAGCGGAAATCATTTAACTCATGTTGTACGAGGCCTCTTTAGATTAAGAAAAAAAAAAAGGGGACAGAGGGCGAAGTGGCTGAAATAATCGGAGCCATTTCAGTATATCATTGTATATTATGTAAAATAGAATGTCCACAGAGTTGGTATGCCTAACAAATGGTGTTTTAATTTACCATGCCGTGTAAATATAGTCCCTTTCACTTAAAAATGTCTGTAGAGAATAATAAATTTTTTCCTCACCTGACAAAAATTTACTCATCGAACCTTTGATATGGCATTCCCTGCGTCCTCGATTTTAATATTACGGCTCAGTATGCCTCTCCCTCCCTGCCAGCGGTCATCAGTGCTGGATGGCCGAGATACTGCGAGAACCCCGTCGGGCCATTTTTAGCGCTCTTAGAGATTTAGGAGGGAAGGAGCCTCACATTTCCGGCCGGAGCAGTGACCGTAAATTATCCAGTGCATCGCCAGGCCCGGCACCACGCTACGCCGCCCACTGCACTGTATTCTAGATGGCACTGGAGCCTTCGTAGTGCCTCATCCTCAGCGATTTATTTTGAATTTTTACATCATTTATTTCTTCTACACACTGCTGAAACATAGGGAGCTTCGTGGCACCTCTTCCTCAGCGATTTATTTTGCATATTACACCCATTTATTCTTCTACACACTACTGAAACATAGGGAGCTTCGTGGCACCTTTTCCTCAGCGATTTATTTTGCATACTACACCCTTTTGTCACTGTGTAAGTTATTTCGTACAGTGGCAAACTATGTCAATATTAAAAAATCTATAAGTAAGCTAGACAGTACCTCGGGGCAACATGAATAAGTAGCTACGAAATGCGTGCTACGGAGATTCCAGTGCCACCGAGAAAAAGACCCACTGCCTGACCTTTGAAGGGGGCATGACGTACCAGAAATAAAACCATTCTCACGATACCTAAGATCCTCTGCCCTTAAGTTTCTTCCCAACCTTCCCTACCGCCTAGCCTTTTCACATACGTGTGTCCTCTACGGTGAATGAAAATCGTCTGATGCTAATTACGGGTATACTGGAGTTTTGCCTGAAATAATTGCCTTGGACTCCGTTAGGGATTCCTGTGAGCGTATATTCTGGGCTGCGTGACACACTGAGCCATATACAGGTCAAGTCTTGTCGCTTTTGTCCCGGCGTAAACTTGTGGGATTTATCCTGCCCGAGTTTGGCTTCCTGGGCAAGACCTCCAGCTGCCGGGGACGCTGAAGGTGGTGATGGTGAGGAAAATACATAAGGGGATGAGAAAGTAAACTTAATACAGAAGAAACTGACAATTATACTGATGTACAGTAAAGGCCTTTTCTTCATATATCCTAACCAAACGGTGTGAAGGTCCTCTGTAATGGACACCATTTTTAAGCCATGCAACCCACGGACATCTCGTCCAAGATAAATATAATACCTCAGAATTATCCAGAATATGATATTTAAGAGTTCTTAGGGATGAAGATTTCTAAGATAACTATGATAACATTACTTACACAATATGTGTGGTGGAAATGAGAATAAAGACGGCTTGGATGACGAGTGAATGCAGTCTGGCCGATTTTCCAATGGCACACGGATGATACCTTTGCTATTTTGTGCTGTGCCTTTTTCGAGTTTTTGGGTCCGACTCCCACCACGCATAACAGAAGGAAAAGGGTGAACACAGGTACAAAAACGAGGTTGGGTTGGCTAACTGTGGTTAAGACACCTTCCTAACAGACACTCATTCACAATAATTACTCTCGTGTACACGCGCCAACACGTTCACAAAGGCACCTACATATACACACCAAACAGACACGTTGGTATATTGATAACAGAAAATATAACCAACATGGGATAAAATATACCTACTTATGAAAAACAACAAAGCACAAAACAAGCCTGACTGTCTTTCTTTCATCTACGCATGCTTCCTTGTTTATTTTCGAAATACACTTTCATTTAAATTCACCCATCAATATTTATAAAAGAAAAACAAGCATGTAATAAGTCTTTGTTCAGTGAAGTATACGAAAAATGACTACAACAAATTACACATGACTAACAGCGTAACCACGAGTGAATATCAGCAAGTTAATATTTTAGAGAAAGGAGTAAGATAAGTGGCCACTGTGCGTCATAATTAAAACACAAGCAATAAAGGTAATGGCTGGAGCAACTGCCTAATAAACTACACATTCCCTTGGCCGTGAAAAGTTAGACAAATAGGTTGTGATGGAGGCGAGAGGTGGAGGGAGGTATGCCACTCCACCCCTTACACCACCACTATCTCCATCACTATCTCCCTCATACTCACCACCACTTCCCTCACTCTTACCTTCCTTGCACACTCATTACTTCCCTCACTTATATCTACACTCTCTTCACACTTGCTCTCTTCTCCCCCCCACTCCACTCCCCTCACACTTACCCCTCCCCTCATTCCCCTCACTCTAACCCCCCCACACACTCATCACTCCCCTCACTCCTACCATCCCCTCACTCACACCCCCCTCACACTCAGCACTACCTTAATATTCTTGTCTCGTTACCCACGGACGATTTTATAGAAAATGTGTGAGATTTCTGGTAGTACTAAAGGCAGATATGAGAGAGAGAGAGAGAGAGAGAGAGAGAGAGAGAGAGAGAGAGAGAGAGAGAGAGAGAGAGAGAGAGAGAAAGAGAGAGACTAATATTCAGGTCATGTTTTAAAACTCAAAGGGGAAGGGGAGAAAAAGTAAAAACACTAATATCGAAAGAATTGTAATAAAAACACATAAAAAAACACAAATATAACTTTAAATGTACTTATATGTTTCAAAGTAATAGTGAAATATTTTAAAATAAATACCACGAAATAAAGAAAAATAAAGGAAAGGAAAGGGACAAACGAAAAAACTCTGGGGAGAAGGACGAGGAGGAAAAGGAAGAAAAAGAAGGACGAAGAAAGAAAAGGAGAGAGGAGGAGGAGGAGGAAGGAGGATGGAGAAAGAGGAAGAAGAAAAGGGGAGGAGGAGGACTGAGAGAGCAATATTTTGATAGTCACAGATTTCTCCTGATAAGTGGGTGAGTGAAAGTGGAAGAGTGTGTGGGTGAAGACTGAGAGGGAAGGCAAGATTGACAGAGAGAAGGGATGTGAAAACAAGGTGATTCTATCGAGGTAAGGAAGGTTGGTAAGAAGTCATGGGACGGAGATCTATCTATCTACGGGTATCTATCTCGAGACTGAAACAAAGGACTAGAAAGCATTCAGAGGGCGCATGCCTACACCCACGCCAATAAAATTTTTATTTATTTCTGTATCCGGACCTAGATCCACCTAAGACTCTAATGAACTCTTCCTTGACCCATTGCTCACCTATCAATCATATTTCAGTGAAATCCGGTAGCAGAATTTCGAGACATCATAAACAGACAAGCAAACGAACCAACAGACGAACCAACAGACAAACCAACAAACAGACACGGGTGAATACATGAACTTTGTCCATCTTTGTTGGTGAAAGTAAATACTCGTATATAGACTGAACAAAGGAGAAGTGATTTAAAGAAGAAGAAAGAGAGAGGAAGTGGTCACAAATTTAAGCAGAGGCGACTGTGGTACATAAAACAGGATGAAAACTTTTAATCTGATGAATACTCGTAATACAAACGGATGGATAAGAAGAGAATAGGAGGACGTATAAAGGGACACATGAGAATAATTGTTGAATACGTCCGAAAAGTTAAGATGAAGGGAAAACAAGGACAAGGAGCGTCGCAAAAGAACGACTGACAAGGTAGTGAAAAAGAAGGTAGAGAAAAAGGCAAAACAAATGAGGAAGGAAGAGAGACACAACAGTGAAAACTCTTGGGAGGAATGCGAGCGTAGGAGTCAGAAAAGGAAATACAGATATTTGTGTCTTTGCGAGAAAAGAGGGAATAGAGAGACTGCGAGAATCAGAGGAGAGGATCTGGAATGTTTATATGGTTGAAGGTGGTGTAAGGGAAATAATGTTACCCCAGTGAAGGAGATACAGATATGCTCGTGCGAGAAAAAGAGGGAAAACGAACAGGCTGCGAAAATAAGGGTTGAGGAATTGGATATGTTGGCAGCTGACGGCGATGTAAGGGAGAGAATTGACAGCAAGTGAAGGAAAAGCAGGTTTCAGTATGTGGGAGAGAGGGAGAGAAATGGAGAGGCTACAAGAATCAGAGCAGAGAACTGAAAATGTTTATAATGTTTATGGCGATGTAGATGGACACTTAGTTACAACACAGACGATTAACACTCTTAAGCTCCCCTACTCACTAAGATAAATAAAACCGTCTAGCCTTACCTGGAATAGACCAGCTGCCCCGATAATAAGAGTAACTGTGAGATTAAAACTTTACGTGACAAAGATAATTATTTTATAAGAGTTGATGCCACATATAAAAGCCTGATAAAGATTTAGTCGTTTTAACAAGGTAATTTCATAACCGGAGAATAAACAGCTAAAGATACGTAAAAATCAATCATTTCAGATGTAACATAAAAGTAAATCAGCCACGAAAAGCTGTTGTGTTGCCTGGTTCGTTCTCAAAGGTAAAAGAAAAAATAATAATCTGAAATCTGGCCGTTCATTGGACAGGACTGTTTAAGCGTCCGTCTGTGTAATTCGGAATTAAATTAGGCATTAAGGATATGGTAAAATTCTACTTAATGATGTTACAGTGATTAGTGCAGAAAAATGAGGACAATTTCCCTACGCGTCTGGCTCCATTAATACATCAGGGTAGGATGGGGAGAGGAGGTGGGGGAGAGAGAGGAGGGGGGGTGAGTGGGGGAGGGGAGGACGTTTTAAGAGGCAGCAGTGGGGAAGCAGGAGGAATGGCAGTAAGGGAGGAGGGGGGAGGCAAGTAAGTACGCAGGAAAATAAATGACATGAAAAATGCCCTTGATAACTTTTTCTGTGAGTAAAGCAAATTCCAGTATCTTTTACCGAAACAGCCTTGATCAATCATCCACTCATGAATACAGCACACACACACACACACACACACACACACACACACACACACACACACACACAAATGAACTTAAACGTGATATTGGCTGTGATTTGGCGAGTAACACCCCCGACGAAGCAGGAGGTTGGCCAAATATTTACTCAGGCAAATGGATCCTCCTTCACCTCCTGACGGCGAAAAGTTACCGAAAAAAGTGTAACGGTGTGATTATTGAATATTAGTTTGGTGATTTATACAGTTGCAGAATTCGCATGGTTGCACGTGATGTATTTTCAAGGGGAGATATAAAAGTTGCATGCTTCGAAAAGTATTTGTACTGAGATTATTGTGAAGCAGGAAATATTAAACCAGTTTTTAAATTTTTTGCGAGTTTAAACAGGGCTTTTAGCTACAGAAAATTGCGTGGATCTCATAGTGCTTTTATGACTACAGAGATTTTTTTTCTGTGTCCCATTAATTGCCGTGGATTGTTAATGGGAAGGTGTGGTGGTTATGAGATGGGCGGTGGTCTAGTGGCAAAGGAATGGACTGTTTTCTGTATAATCGGAAAATCGACCCCGACTGAGGCAAGGAAATGAATAAGGATTTGAATACCATGAAAACCGTCGTTAATGCTCTTCAACAGAATCCACCCACATGTCATAAAAGTTCCCCCGTCATTATCACCTTCCTGTATTATTATTATTATTATTATTATACATTGCAAAAGACGACATTACACAGCTTATAATCTCTCATACTCAAGAGGGTTTATATAGTGCATTCTCTCGCAACGCTCTATCAAATTTTCCTCTTTCCTTTATTTTCTTCCCCCGATCCAAAACATTTCTGACGTATTCTTCGCCCTCTGTTCGCAGTTCATCTCTCTCTGGACCCTCTTTTTTTTTCTTGCTTTCTTTCCGACCCCTACCTTTATCTGTGCATCTTCTTCCGCCATTGTACCTCGCTCTCTTATTCCTTTTCTTTCACTGCCCCAGACATTTTTCTACCGTGTTCTTCTTCTCCCTCCTATGTTCATCGTCTTTCTCTCCCTCTTGGCTCTCCCCTCTTTTCCTCTCTTTCTTCGTCCTTTATTTTCTCTTTGCATCCTTTTCTGGCATCATTCCTTCATCTACTTTTCCGGTACAAATCCTCCATCTACTGTTCACTTTCTCTGAATAATCCAAAACCCATTTTTATTTTTCCTTCTTCATCCTTTGTTTTCTGTCACACTGCCTGTCGGTTCTCTTTCCATTTCTCAATTCTTTTTTCACCATCGCAATTCCGGATATGTTTCACTTAGTACCCTACCATCCTCTTCCATTCCCTTTCCTTTTCACCAGTGTTCTGAAATATATAATGTTATTTTCTTCTCCGTTCTCTGTCTCACCTCACTGCCTGTTCTCTCACTCATTTTTCCTGTCATTTCTATACACGTTAAAACTGTTTTCTTAACTTTATCTGTGATCTTGTTTCTCTTAATTCTACCTCTGTTTTTCCTCTATTTTCCGTCGATGTTCAAAAATATTTCCGTTCTTTTCTAATCCATCCTCTTTATATCATTTGGTTCTCTTTTCATTTTTCCTGTCTCTTTTTCTATTTTTCTTCGTCTGTTGCTTATCATCCTACATTTTTTTTTATTTTGTCGCCTTCCATCCTCCCATTTTCCGTCTAAATCCAAACTGTCCTGCTTTCCTCAGTCTTTTACCAAGCATCTTAACCTTCTCTTGATTCTCTCTCCGTCTTTCCTCTTTTCTGTCTGTGCCTATGATTGTCACGTTTTTCTCCGACTTAACTCCATCTTCTTACCTCCTCTTTACTCTCTCTCCTTTCTTCCTCTCTATTTCCGTCTACATCAAAAACCGTTCATCTTTTCTCCGTCTTTTATCTGTCATCTTGTTTCCTCTTGATTCTCCTTCTCTTTCCTCTCTGTACGTCCACATGCAAAGGTAATTCGATTCTTTTTGTTCGTCCTTTGCCTCTCATCATGTTGTGCTCTCCGTGTTTCCTCTTTTCCTTCATTTCCAAAACTTTACGGTAATAATTTTGTCCTTTTTTCATCATCTTAACCTTCTCTTGATTCTCTCTCCTTTCTTATTTTCTCTTCTGACCTTCCTTTTTCCTGGCCTGTGTCGCGGTGACCCTCATCCATCATCTTTAACCTCGCTTCGGTGCTGCGTCGCCCAGACAGAAGAAAACTCGCTTCGAAGTATGTCGAAAAAGAGGCGAGAATGATTGATGACCTTCCGTAAGTTAATTCCCACCTTGTTTTAAAAAAGAAGAGAAATATATATATATATATATATATATATATATATATATATATATATATATATATATATATATATATATATATATATATATGCTATTTTGTTTATTCAATGCAATAAAAAAACGAAAACTGCAACCTTAATGAAAAACAAATTCTCCCAGATCCCCTGAAATTCACCGAGCCAATTACCCTGGCCTGACAAAATATCTTTTCCATCACATCAATCAGCCATTTCCAGTGCACCTCACTCAGCCAGATAGGTTACCATCACACGGTTTATTCCACGAGCAAAATCGTTTTCGTTTTCGTTTTTTTTTTTTTTTTTTTAAAGGCTCCAACATGCTTGCATGTGTCGGCCTTGGTCACCTAATGGCGGCTCTCCATGCTGCACGATCCACTGCAGCCTCCCTGTTCAGTCCCTTAACCCTAAGGTCACACTTAATGACCTCATCCCATGTCTTTCTCGGTCTACCCCTCATAACCCCACCCCCAATATTAACACTTCTCACCTTCCTCACCCAACTATCATCCCCCATCCTCTCCACATGTCCATAAGAAAAAAATGTTCATTGCGTTCTCCACGTGCAAGAATCACGCATGTTCCAGTAACACCTTCAGTGCTTGCCTTGACACCTCTTACATTTACCTGCGGAATCTTAGTCAGCACCAGGGAGAGGCAAGCCATTCCTTAGAACGTTTATCCTTAGCATGGCAGGGACAACTCTGCAGCACCGTATTCCGGCAAGAACCAGATTTTTATATTCACATGAGAGTGAGTCACAGGAAGCTGGAGTGCCAAATCACAGGTCTGACAAGGAATCACTTCGAATGGCATGACCAGGTCGGGGTTGGTACCTGGGACCACACGATCTCCTGGTTCTACTGGCTTCTGATTCAGTTACGAAGCCGGTCTATAAATTAGCACTGGCCATGAGGAAGTTTTTTTTTTTTTTTTTTTTTTTTTTTTTATGTGTCCGACTCTGGGCAAAGGCTTCAGGGCCTATATCTTGGGGGCAGTAGCCTATCCCAGGGCCCAGTAGTCCTCCTACACCTCCACATGTCACCTCTTCGGCGCTAACACCCACCGTCCATATTGAATACATGCTAGGGCTGTCTCATACAGGACTGGTGTATTGGTATTAGCGGGGGTATTTTTACGACATGTCGGCGGGTCATCTGGTAGATCAGGAAAGTTTGCTTCTTTTTTTTTTTTATGAAATTCAAATCCTTAAACTGTCCCCTGCCCCAGCCAGGATTCGAACCTGGGTCCATCAGGACTGCAAGCCGCCTCTCTACCGATTCAGCCACCGCCTCCCCCATTCCTGACACTGTATAATTACCATGTCACACCCCCACTACACTAATTTTCCTTTAATACGGCCGAGCTTTTCGTATTCTTGCAGTCTATTTCACGTAGCTCAGAGGTAGAAAAAGATAATGCTAAGGCTCTACATCCTTTCCACAGCATTACTTCGTGACAGGCATCATACTCTAGTGTTTAACTTTTGCTCTAAGTCAGCATTCAAGATGGAGAGATGGCAGTTTTACGCCAAGTTAGAGCAAAAACGGTAGAGGGTGAAACTGACAGCACCGACCCCATAACTCTCTGACCCCTACTGGCCTGCCGAGTCTGTGAGTCTCAGTTACGTCCCTCGTTTGTCTTGATTTACTAAGAAGGGTCAAGTGCAATAGCTCTCCGGGGACCAACTTGCTCTCTGATGACAGCACTATTGACTCGTTGGAATAGTTCAGCTTCTTATACTTGCACTTGGCTATACTAGAGAAACCTCCAGGCTTAAACAGGTACTGGCCCAACTTCTAAAGAGTTATTCTGGATATCGAGATCTTGAAGCTATCTAAAGCGTTTTAAGGTTATGGTTTAATTTCTCCTTTTCTGGGTGTGTATGAAATAGAATTTTTTTTCACCGTCTTATGTCCTGGAAAACAACTAATTCAAAGTTTCTTCTTCGCATAAATAAAAGGTTTGCT